>NC_061104.1:49012135-49063934 GCF_015104395.2 Macrobrachium nipponense | reverse complement strand
AAATTCGTTTCTTTTAGCAACTAAATTGTTTTCCAAATAATTCTTTCGGTAATAACGTCCATCAGCTGATTCTAAACGTAAAACAAAAGACAAAACTAGATTTTTATTGCTGTATTTTGCTGTTTATACATTAATATTATAGTTGGGTGCTGTAATCATTACAGTAAATCATGTTTTTTATCATAAATATGTTCATTCACGAAATAGATATACTATGTACTTTAAGTTTGGTGCAGCAGCCAAATCATGAAAATAGAAAGGAATTGTTAGGTAATTATAATTTTGTTTGCGTGATACTGATACAGGGGAATTGAAGATAGGAAAGAATAACTTGAAACTGTCTTGAATTTAGTTTAAGGTGATAGTGAAGAAATATTGGTGCTTGAACTAAAGTGGCAGTTTATAAAACATTGAAATAGTGGTCTTGGGTGGGTTAATTATTAAAGTAGCGGTTTAAGCAATTTTCAGGGGGGGTACCAGGATAACACGGGTATTTACTTATCACGGGGGGTTCTGGGCCCTATCCCCCGTGATTAACGAGGCCCTACTGTAATGCGAATGATTTTTGCAGACATCTGAGTTTGTCTTCAAAATATCTCGTATTCGTAGGTGTGCAATTATTCATTGCTCGCCCCGAATTAACAGATATGTCAGAAGACTCGCCTACTCTCCGACCTGACAGCTCTACTTCCAAATGTTCAGCCCATGAGAAGCAGTTCTTCAGGCAGTATTTCCCTGTCTTCATTACTGAAAAGCGCTCGCTTTTATTGCAACTACGATCCTCACCGGACAGCAATGAATAGCGGTTAGCGTTCTCAGTCTTTGTAGCACAGGTTCAGAATCTTGAGAATCCTTCTCTCGGTTCAGCTGTGAAGACGTAGGTTGCATTTGTTTTCTGTACACCTTCGTCTTCAACGACACATAGTGTTGTTTCTCCTTAGCCGAGAATCAACTATACTATGAGATATCTTGCCATCAGGGACCTCGGTCTCTAGAAGGCAATTGACTTTCGCCTGTTGGGCACATGCCTTAAGAGAGTCATCACCTTGCCTTCTGGCATCGGTGACGAACAAATTATTTGTTTAGTCTCTTGGCATAACCCTTTTAAGGCGAAGGTCACGTGACTTGCTCGGGTGCTTGGACAACTTGCCTCCTACCGAACGCAGTCAGTCGGCAGCTGTCAGAGCGCCCAAGTCTGTTACGAACTTCGCTGTGGACTTAGTTCGGTTGTTCCATAACAGTCTTTTCTTCGTCCTAACGGCTTGTCACAGTACCCATACCATCGACACCCACATTGAGTGTCGGTGTCCTATCCACTACCGAGAAGAACAACTTCGCTGCAGACGGATAGACCAGTATGGGTACAGGACATCACCGAAGTCGAGAAGAGGGATAGGTCATACGACCATTCCCTTCTTTCCTCTGAGGTAATTGCATGACTTTTCCTGCGAAGTCAAGCATCCAGGGGATGGGGATTCGTGACGCTCGATTTCGTACCGAATTCGTAGCGAAGACTCTGAACCCTTCGGTTCCTGACGATCGGTAGTCCTTCACAATCCCCCCCCTAATGGACTTCACCGCCTTCGATGCGAAGGAGATGCTGCTTTGTCCTGTGAAAGCGCGACGCGCTTTCTGAAGAAACTCGACATCCAGGCTGAGTGTTGAAGACTCTTCGTCAGCACCAAGATGACCTAGAAGTACACTCCCTCGAGTTACACAAGAACTTCTCCGTGGCGCAGGTACTGAAGGCAGGGGTCTGGTACAACCAGACCACTGGCACCTCCTTCTACCTTTTGGATATTGCCCACAGGTCCTTGGATCGTTTTCCTTGGGACCCGTGGTGGCTGCTCAACACGTTGTGTAGCTAACCCAGACCCTAGCAGGCTGAACAGCATCGAGTCCTGGTGTGACTGTAAGAATAGATAAGTGAATGAGAGAGTGACTGGCTTCTCTTCCATCTTTTTCTCCCCCCTCTACCTGTGGGTAGAGGGATACGGTCATCACCTTGCTGGATAAGGACGAGATGCCGGTGAGCTACTCGACAGAGCCCCATCCTATCCCTTTCACTAGGGATGGGAGCGAATATCCACCACTTCCTCATACAAGGGGGGGGGGGGGGGAAGTGGATGCCAACAAGAGACAAAACCATAACTTTATGTTGCCTCTTGCAAATAGGAACTTGTTCTTGTTTTGCTGGTACGAAGAGATACGCTTGCCTCTCTCTTAGTACTTGGTCCAGAGGTTCTGACCATTGATCCTGCGGTGCACACCCCGATCAATCGGACAGAGGCTTGGATCCCACTCCCTCGCTCTTACGACCAGGGAGCATTCCAAGGTTGGGCGAACACCAGTCTGTTCACAAAAGACTCAGATTCCTCCCACCAAGAAGTGAGTCTTCTATTGTAAAGGACCGAAGGTTTGTATGCCGTGTCGGAACAAATGACAATTTGTCCAAAATTGCATTTTTTCCTAACTATACAAACCTGAGGTCCTTTTACACATAGTCCCACCTCATGCCGCCCCTCACTCTGCAGTTTTTTGCTTGGGCCAAAAGCAAAAGTGATTTGTTTACCTCCCAGTCGCGCACGCGCGCTGTCGGACAAGCAGTTAACTACCGAACCCCTTGTTCGAAGCTTACGACCTATCCAGCTGCCGCTAGTACCTTCCTATTGTAAAATAGGACCTCAGGTTTGTATAGTTAGGAAAAATGCAATTTTGACAAATTGTCATTTTTAAGCAATTTTTGAGGGGGGGGTACCAGGATAACATGGATATTTACTTATATGGGAGGTTCTGGACCCTATCCCCTGCGATTATTGAGGACCTACTGTATACATATTACAGCAATTTTATCATTACTGCATTACTATGACAACTAGAATTCATGGAAATAGTTTGTAAATGCATTGGCATATGTGTGACACTCCACTCGATTGGCAACGATGAGTCATTTTTCCTTGTGTCGTCTGCTCCTAAGTATACATCCGAAATATTTGTAATTATTCGGGGTTAATTTTGTTGCAAAAAAGGGATTATAGACATGAATTAAATAAACATTTTGAAGTAAAGTTAAACTAAATAATGAGTAAAGTAAACAATTAAGGGAAGAATAAAGCTAAAGCTTTTGCCCCATAATCAGTGTTGTCGTCTGCTGCTTGTAACTGTGTTTGCGGAATGAGTACTTAGGAACCAGGAACAGCAACATGGTTCAAGTGCAATGTGGAGTTAATCAAGACCAAAATGTGTATAATTATAATCAAATAAGCACTGTGGAGTTTCAGTTCTGATGGCAGTAAGGATAAAACTACCGATTACAAGGTAAAAATGAATTCAGTTCAAACCATGACCCTGGGAATAAAAAGTTTCATAGTTTCACTAATATAGGCAACAAAATGTTGTTTTATTGTGCTGTTTACAACTGCAATCTTGAGTAAGATCAATAAACGTTACATATATACGCTAACATTGTTCAAATGAGTGCTGGGAAAGATGGTGGATTGTCCGTGGTTAGACCGGCCAGCCTCACGATTGCCGCCATATTGGATTTCAAAACTGCTTTGAAAATATATTTTACGAAGAGCGTCACATGCTTATTTTAGTTTGTATGGGGCTTTCATATATCACATTGTTGACGAAACTTCAGTCTTTTGAATGGTATGCTTAAAGATGTAATTGTATTCTTGTTTCACCAATTAAATATTGAGTGAATAAGGCTCGCCATGCGATGATGATGGATCGTCTTTGATTGTTTACCTAGGGTAAATGACCGAACCGCGACATAGCGTCCACCTCTCTCAGAATGTGGCCACTTCCCTAAAAAGCACTTGAATTGTGCCATTATTGGGTAATTTAGGAGAAAACACTTCAAGTGGATCCTAGAGGTCTCTGTTCACTGCCAGGATGGGCCACAACTCTTAGCCTAACTGATGCTCATGGCAGCAAATTCAAGTACTTTTTCAGGAAGTGGCTGCATTCCAGGATTGGTAGCTACTATGTTGCTGCTTGGTCATTTACCCAAGGTCTGCGACCATTATTTCTGTTTTCGGTAAGAGTCCACCCACCTGCTATGTTTTAATTTATATTTTTCTTGGGTAAAACTTGTCAAAGTAAGATTTGTATTCTAAATACATTATTGCGCAAATGCATAATAAGAGGAAAAAAATAATAAAGTTATGGCAAGTATGTATTTTATCTAAGTTCTTTGTGATGTTTCCACTGTCACAGTTGCTCTCATACAAAAGATTACCACGATTTTTTAAAGAGGGAGGGAGGTCGCAGGGGTTGAAGCCCCTCACTAAGTAAGGCTAACCTCCCCCTAGGTTAGGTTAGATGGGTTTGTTAAGTTAGACAGCTTCTCTTTTTATTAATTTTCTTTGTTAACCACGTTTGTAAATCATGGTTTAGGAAATGGGACTATTCAGAAAACGGAGCTCGAGATAGTTACCCCGTCCTGATATTTTTGCATGGAAAACCATTTTTCTGTTAGTATTCTTGTTGTTTTGTTGTGTTCTGTTATTATTTTCTGCTTATTGCTTTTTTTTGTTTTGCACCCACCTAAAACCCCTGGTTCCCACCTTTACTGTTGATATTTTGGTGATGGTCAATGGAAAACAAGGGTTTTGCACAAGATAATAACATCAGAACACAATAAAACAAGAAAACTAGCGGAAAAAATGGTTTTTCATGAAAAAATCGCGGGGTGCACTCTTAACAAAAAATTACCCAAATGAGAGCAACTCCTTGTGACAGGAAACATCAACAAAGAACTTAGAAAAAATGAAAACTTACCATAATTTTATTATTTTTTTCCTCTGTTACTATGCATTTGCGCAGGTAATGTATTTAGAATATAAATCTTGCTTTTACGTGTTTTACCCATGAAACATATAGGTAATTCTATAGGAAAGAGACACACCAGTTTCTATGTGTTAAACAGCTTAGAATGCTAAAATAACACTATCTATGCATCAGTATCATTAGATAAGTGAGGGAACCCTTACAATCACCAACAATCTTGAAGGACCACAGGTGGGAACCGGGGGTTTAGGGTTGGGAAGATGAAAACTAATAAAAATTTTAGCGGTCAGTTTTTGTACTGATCTGCACTTTGGAACATTCCTGGCAAGCACATTTGTTCTGGCAAACGGGAATTTTTGCACTGCGCGAGCTCACCACGGGTTACTGGGCTTTGGCTGTTCCGTTTGTACGTCGACATCATGTTTTTTGAGTGTCGAGGTCGAGGTGAAACGTCTTATAAACTATACAAAAACAAAAATCATGATACGTTATGACATAATTTCATATCGAAAAGGGTTTAAGTTTTCCACAGGAACACTTGTAGAAGCTACTGCCATGACGACGAAGAGCAAAATAGCCTTGCGAGAAAATTTTCCATATTGATTGTGTCAGAATGGATCATAGAAAAATAAAGAAGTTAAAAGGGTTTACCCTGTACGTATTGCATTCATCGCTTGTTTTAGTTATTTTCTTTTAGTCCTTGCATGTGCACGCAGACACAGACGTCAGTCTGTAGTTTTTTGCGAGTTTTTAGATTTTAAAGACTTCTTTTGGACTAATAAGTGTTTCCTCACTTAATGACTAGTATTTAAGAACAATATACATTGTTCTCCTTAGCTCTAGGTAACTACTTTTTTTAAAAGCCCATGCGCCCCTTTCCTTTAGAATTACCTAAATATAAATTACAACGTAAGAGGTGGGTGGACCCAACTGAAAAATTACCGATATTTCATTGAGAATTGACATTTACTACAGGTTTTTGGTTGCTTGGGTAAAATACTGTATGGCTGGCCTCTACCGTAGTGTGACCAGCATCCCAAAAAAGGGTACTTTAACACATCCTGTAACCCAGGATATACATTAGTCGAAGTAGCGTCCATCAAAGCAACACCTCAAGAGACCTCTACTTTCCTCTTGAAGTAAGTTTTGGTTAATCTAAGTAATTGAGACGCGGCAGTGAATTTTTTAGAAATTGCAGTTTCCTGTAGTATTTTGGTTGGTTATTAACAGTTTAACATTATTTTTTGTTGGCTGGATGTAATTAACCTATAATTTTACCTTTAAACTCAATCCTACGGTAAGGGGGACCCATTGGGAATGCGGGGATTTGGGTGGGGTACACCACTGGGAGGATTATGCCATACAACTCTATCCTATGGTAAGGGGAACCGATGGGAAAGCGGGGTTATTGGTGGAATAAATCACTTGGGAGAAGGTTTTGCTGTGTTATTTCCTCTTATTTATGGCATTTGGAATGCAAAATATGAGGGGGAAATAAGCAATGAATAATCCGAGAATGTTGCCGTTTCACAGGTAAGATCCACCTATTACTACTAATACAATGCCGAATGCTACGTTGTATGCACCATGTTATAGGGGAGTTTTTGGTCCAGACACCGACTCCTATGTGAGAGAAATAATGGGGCCTTTGAGGGGGGGGGGGGGGGTGCGGGGGGGGGGGGGGGGGGGGGGTGGGGGGGGGGGGGACATGTATTTAACCAATCATGTTGCAATATTAACCATAAATGGGATAGGACCCGAGTGAAGAATTTAGGGGGATTCAAACGTTGTTACATATATTCCTTTTCCTCATTTGTTCTATAATCGTGTTATATTATTTCAAGCTATTATTTCTGTTCCGTTTATCATAGTATTTGTTTAATATGTGGATTGACGTGTTCTCACTATGTATCTTGCAATATTACGTTACAATTGAGGACAGGCCCCTGAAAAATGCCTAAGGGGTGGGGGCTAGGTGGTTTTAGGAAGTTTTGATACCTTTGTGTCAGTGACGTGAAATTGGAGATTGTTTGGCGATATTGCATACATGATTTGTACAAAAGTTACTCCCTTCTCTTTCCATTATTCACATCTGTCTAATTTTGTTTCATCATTTTACAACGCATTGCTTACCCTTAACAATTTCTTTAATATTGTACCTTCTTATTAGTTTTATATAATATATATAGTTGATATTTCATTTTTTCAATTTTACATTTTCAATTTACACAGTCAACACAAGTCACTCTCTCCTCATTATTCATGGTCTTTCTCTTTTTGTTCATCATTTGTTCCGACACGGCATACAAACCTTCGGTCCTTTTACAATAGGAAGGTACTAGCGCAGCTGGATAGGTCGTAAGCTTTCGAACAAGGGGTTCGGTAGTTAACTGCTTGTCCGACAGGCGCGCGCGCGCGAGACTGGGAGGTAAACAAATCACTTTTGCTTTCGGCCTCACAGCGAGTGGACGTGTGTTGTCGATGCTCTCTGCCCGCTTCTCGTCGTTTCTGCTTTCTTGAGTATATAGTTGTGTTTGTGTATGAAAGAACTTCATTGTAAGAACAATCATTTCTCTCTTTCATATTAATTGAACTGCAATTAATTAATGATGGAATCTCCTCGCCTCGCTACCCCACGGAGACTCATGCCCGGTACCGAACGGGCGTAAATGCGGGAAGTTCCGCTCTTTCCCGGGAGATAGACCCTCTATTTGTGTGCTCGGTGTCTGGGGGCGCGAATGCTCCCGAGCCGAGCCTTGTAATGTGTTATTAATTGGTCGGAGGCGCAGTGGATTTGTATGAGGGCAGGAGGAAGCGAAGGCCTGCAAAGGAGTCGTCGGGAAGCTTCTCCCGCGACTCCTTTTGGTGACGGACACTTCGTCTTCTTTCCTGCCGCCCGCTCAACTTCCACGTCTCGCGCCTTCCCTTCGGGGGGGGTTTGGGGGTTTCTAGGTCCTTCTCCTCTCCTGACTTTTCGAGTGTGGAGGAGGGCGCTAGATACCCTGACGTCGAGTTGTACTCTGGGGTCCTCTATCCGTTCGTCTTCGCGCGAACGGGTAGAGGATCCCCCTAATCACCCGACTTTTGCCTCCTCAGGTGCGGTTGCCGCGAAGGATGACCTCGGACAGGTGTGGGCATCGTTGGGGCGCAGCGCGTGCCGAGTGTCCAGGGCTGCTCTACCATCTCGCTGGCTCCGTGGCGGTCACCCATGCAACGGTCACGACCACCACCACGACCATTACAACACCCGGTGTACACCCAGCACGCGGTCTCTGTGACACCCACTACATCGGTGCAGGGGCCAGTCGCCGTAACTCGGGGAGTGTGATGCCGCCGCCTGTGTTTGCCGTGCTGCCGCGACCGGACTTCGTGTGCCCGAAGAGCTCGCCCCTGGACCTCCCACCGGTACCTAGGATGTCTGTGCCGCTGGTCCGCCCATCTAGACCGCCTACACAGCCTGCCGTACCTGCCGTACCTGCCCAGCTGCTGTCCACGGACGTGACGTGGACCACTGCTGCCGTTCCTGTACCTGCTCCTGCGGTTTTCTGCCGTTCCTGTGATGCCTGCACCTGCTGATGTTGTTCCTGTCCTGGCGCCGCTGCTCCCGATGCTGATCTGTTCGGACAGGTGCGTCCGGGCCCTGTTGCTTCGGCAACAGCAGCCCCCGGCTCCGCTCTGGATGACAGATCTGACGTCGGTCCTGAGAAGGTTGACGAAGAAGAAGAAGAAGAGGAGGAAGGGTGGTCGTCGTCGTCTTCATCGTCTTCTTCGTCTTCGTCGTCGTCTGCCGCCTCTTCCCCTTCGTCTTCTAAGGCTCCCCTGCCGAATAAAGAAGAAGAAGGTCGCCTCCCCCCCCCCTAAGAAGCTCCTTCGGGAACAAATTCTAAGGGCCCGTCTCGCTCTGGTGAGACGGGGGGTTTTCTTCCGCTGGTCACCCAGCTCCTTCGGGGGGCATGGACCCCCGTCTCTTCTTCCGCAAGGAAGAAGACTACGGGGACCAGAGGAGTGCCGCTAACACCGGCACTTCCTCACCTGCTGTCAGTGGTTCGGCCACAGCAGCAGGGTCCGTCTCGGCCTCTCGTTCACGAAGACGGTACCGAGTGTACGGTCGCTTACCAGCGACCGTGCAGCCAGGAACCAGACCTCTGAGTTCGCTCAGCGTCAGGTTCACGGCACGGAGCGGAAGACTGGTGACAGCCGCTCAACGCGACTCTCACCAGACCAGCTCTCGCTCTCGCGGCGAGCAGCTGGCTACCCGGTCGGACGTGACGGTCCATGACCGGCCACGGGGCTGAGGCGGGGAAGAGGTCCCCCCTGTTCGCCGGCACAGCCACGGCTGGTACCAGCGAACTGACGCACCGTGAGGATACGCACCGATCTCACCGTGACAGTGGAGCTCGCCGGTCGCCTGACGTCACTCTCACAGAGAGCGATCGGGTACGGCGACCAGCACCAGCTCCTCTGACACACGAGACCGGAGCCGCTGTTCTCGTTCCAGCCGTTCTCCACAGCGAGACGGCTCGACTAGGTCTGCAGCTCGATCGCCACCGCGGGTTGGCGATCGCCTGCAGTCTTCCAAGCCCGCTGTCCTGCCAGCGAGCAAGGAGGGAGCGTCAGGTCTGCCTCTTCCATACCTTCAACCTCCTCGGATTACACCGGGAGGGGCGAGTATTGAGGAGTGATCGTGAGGGGTGCGCCCCTCAGGATCCACCACGGCGTCGTACGTACCAGGCACGGTTCTCGGACTAGCCAGGTCGTACGACACAGGTGGTTGGAGCAGACCGAGAGGGGTCTGTCGCTGTTCCTCTCCTTGAGGGAGGAGGGTCTCGGGGAGTTGCCCCTGTTGAGGGACTGGACGGTCCGACTCCGCAGGAAGCAGTCACTTCTGAGATCCAGAGGACTTTGCGAGGTTATTGCGCTGATTCGTCAGCACAACGACCTCACGGAAGGATCGCTGCTCCCACCATCCGAGACCACGTCCTGGCTCGAGTCGTTCTGGGGCCCCGAAGAGGGAACCCAGACCGACGGTGGGTTTGCCGCGTTCTGAGCTGCCGGACTCAGTGCTGGACCAGGTTGAATCGCTTGTCTCCGGACAAGACGGCTCGCTCAAGTCTGGCAGGTCGAGCAAGCTGCTTCCACCTCCTCTGCGGCGACAGCGGCGTTTTTACGTGCCATCTGAAGACCCAGATGCCGTCCAAACAGGTGAAACCCGGAGTTAGCCAGGCTGACTTGGGTGTGTCTCTGCAGCAAGCTCCTGTCCGAGAAACCTGTGGTTCTCGCAGCAAGAGACATTCGGCCTGGAAATCTACCGCCATGGCAGCTTTCCAGGCCGTCTCCTGGCTAGATCTGTGGTCCTACAGTATCTAAGGTCGCAGCCAACTCCGGGGGATTGTCTCCCGAAGATGAATCGGCCTTCAGGAGACTTTGCCAGTCTGGGGGAGGAGCCATCTCCTTCCTTGCCACAGACGGTGGAAACCTGTGGGCCAACTGGTTCTCCCGACGAAGGGACGCTGTCCTTACTCGGGTTTCCAGGGCGGCCGGTGGGCGTGAAGCGGCGTTGGGACTTCGCAACGGACCTTTACGGAGTTCCACGTCTCTCTTCCCAGGAGAGATGGTGGACGCTGCGGTGGACACGGACGCACTGACGACAGTGACCGTCTGGCTCACCAGGGCAGTCTCGAAGGCCTCTGGGCAGCCTTGGACTGGCGGCCAAGTCTAACGGCTCGGCTAGCGCTTCCTCGGTGGCTAAGACGGTAGCTGCGTCGAAGCCCCGGGGAATGACTCTGTCTTCTTCGACTTCTAGCAAGGGGAGCCGTAACCAGCCCTCCTCCCAGCCCTCCTCCTCCCGTGGAGGTTCTGGGAGGAAGTCGAAGAAAGGGGGGGGGGAAACGCTAGGGACGGCGTTCCCCCTCACCTGCTGCCGGAAGTGGGGGGTGCCTGGCCAGCCATTGGGCACTTGGCAGCGCTACGGCGCCGAGACCTGGATTGTAGATGTCCCTCGGGAGGGAGATCTATTACCCTTCGAATCTCGTCACCCCTCACCTCCAACCGGTCCAACAGCAGGCGTACGTTCCAGGGGCATCGAAGGACGTAGCATTGAGACAGGAGATCAAGACCATGCTGAGAAAGAGAGCTGTAGAAATCGTCACGGATCAATCACCGGGCTTTTACAGTCGACTCTTCCTGGTGGAAAAGTCTACGGGAGGCTGGCGCCCGGTGATAGATCTCTCTCCCCTGAACCGGTTTGTTCGCCAGACCCGGTTCACGATGGAGACGGCACGCTCAATGCTCGACTCTATCAGGGAGACGATTTCATGCTTTCAGTGGACTTGAAGGATGCGTATTTCCAAATACCCATTCATCAGTCCTCCAGAAAGTACCTCCGCTTCATCCCTCGACGGGACGGTGTACCAGTTCAGGCCACTTTGCTTCGGTCTCTCAACCGCCCCACAGGTGTTCACGCGAGTGTTCACTCTGGTGTCTGCTTGGGCCCATTCGCACGGGATACGTCTGATGGGGTATCTCGACGATTGGTTAGTCCTGGCGAGCTCCCGCTCGCAGTTGCTACAGGACAGGGATCGACTGCTCGAGTTTTCTGTCGCGATCATGGGGATCGTTGTGACTTCGAAAAGTCCGATCTCGAGCCCAAGCAGAGGATGAAGTACCTGGGTATGCTGATCGACACGGTGGGTAGCAGGGCGAGTCTTCCCCGCAGACTCGCGGATTAGCAAATTCAGGGAGGCAGCCAACCAGTTCCTGTCTCGGCAGGAACGGGTAGCTCAGCGATGGCAAGTCGTGATCGGACACCTGTCGTCACTCGGGAAGCCAGTCCCTAACGGGCGTCTTCACCTGCGGTCTCTTCAGGGAGACTGAAGGAGAGTTGGTCACAGGCGACGGATCCCCCAAGCTTTCCATTGTCACGGACACAGGAGGTGAGGCAGGACCTAGCCGGGTGACTGGACGACAGGAACCCTTAAGAGGAGTGCCTCTGCGCACTCTCCCCCCGGGATATGCAGCTGCTCTCAGACGCATCGACCGAGGGATGGGGCGCACACCTGGAAGAGTTGCGGACTTCAGGAGTGTGGTACGAGAACGACAAGCACCTTCACATCAATGTACTGAAACTCAAGGCAGCGTTCCTCGCTCTCCAAGAGTTCCAGGACCGCTTGATGGGACACTCAGTGGTGTTGATGTACGTCAACACCACGGTGGTGGTTACGTCAACAAAACAGGGGGGGCCTAGTGTCTCTCCCGTTGTATCAGTTGACTCGGCAGGTGCACGAGTGGGCCGAGGCGCACTCAATAGAGCTGTCGGCACGCTACATTCCAGGGAAGGAATGTAGTAGCAGACACGCTCAGCCGTCGGGATCAGGTGATAGGGACCGAATGGTCTCTACACCAGGACGTGGCGGAAAGGCTCTTCGACCTGTGGCGGCGACCAGTCGAGGATCTGTTCGCCATCCGGCACAACAGGAAGCTCCAGGTGTTCTTCTCGGCCGTGCCGGATCCATGGGCAGCTGCAGAGGACGATCTTCAACACCCGTGGGACGACCTCTTCGCCTATGCCTTTCCCCCGTTCAGCCTGCTTCGCAAGGTGATCAGTCGAGCACTGGTCATCCCGAATCTCAGGATGATCCTGATGGCTCCCAAATGGCCACAGGCCATTTGGTATCCGGACCTGCTGGCTCTTCTCGCAAGAGAACCGAGAGACATTCCCCATTGGCACAACCTTCTCGCCCAGCCACACGTCGAGCGGTACCACCGAGCAGTCCAGTCCCTACGTCTTCACGGCTGGCTGTTATCCACCATCTCTTGCGAACGAGAAGCTTTTTTCGTAGCGCAGCAACAGAAATGGCTGGAAACGTCCGTCAGTCTCTGCAGCTGTGTACCAGGGGAATTCGGCCGTCTTCTGTGGTTGGTGTCGTAGACGGGGCCTATCTCCTCTCAGAGCCACTCTTCAGCAGGTAGCGGTTTTCCTCGTTTTTCTTCGCGAGGAAGCTCCTCTAAGTTCCCACAATCAAAGGATACAGAGCCGCCTTGACGCTCGTCCTGAAATTGACGGATTGGACATCTCGAAACTCGTTCGAGATCTCCTTGCTTTAGAGCAGCCTCCAAAGGTCTTGCCAACCCAGGGAACTCACAAGACCCTCTTCTTGCTGGACCTGGCATCGGCGAAGAGAGTACGGGAACTTCATGCAGATAGTGAGTGGATGAGATGCTGCTTTGTCCTGGGAGGACGCTACGGCGCTATCTGAAGAGAACTCGATACCTCGGGCCTGAGTGTCGACGCCTCTTCGTTAGCAACGGGGTCAACCAAGAAAGAAGTATCAAGAACACTCTTTCGTCCTGGCTGCGTGAGGTCTTCAGGAGGGGCGTATGAGGCTGATGGTAGTGACGACATCCGTACGTCCCGTCCGAGAGCTCACGAAGCCAGAAGTATTGGCCCCTCGTTGGCGTTTCGTAAGAACTTCTCCGTGGCGCAGGTATGGAAGGCAGGGGTCGGTACAAACAGACTACCGGCACCTTCCTTATACCTCTTGGATATTGCCCATAGGTCCTTGGATTCGGTTTCCTTAGGACCCGTGGTGGCTGCTCAACACGTCGTCTAGCTAACCCAGACCCTAGCAGGCCTGTGAACAGCATCGAGTCCTGGTGTGACTGTATGAATAGATAGTGAATGAGAAAGTGACTGGCTTCTCTTTCTATCTTTTTTCTACCCTCTACCGTGGGGTAGAGGGATACGGTCATTACCCTGCTGGATAAGGACGAGATGCCGGTGAGCTATATGACAGAGCCCCATCCTATCCCTTTCACTAGGGGGATAGGAGCAGAATATCCACCACTTCCTTCTACAAGGGGGGGAAGTGGATGCCTACAAGAGTCAAAACCATGACTTATCTTTGTGCTCCTGTACAGGAACAAGTTCTTACATTGCTGGTACGAAGAGATACGCTTGCCTCTCTCTTAGTACTCGGTCCAGAGGTCTGACCATTGATCCTGCGGTGACACCCCGATCAATCGGACAGAGGCTTGGATCCCTCCCCTCTCTACGACCAGGAGGCTTCCAAGGTTGGGCGAACACCAGTCTGTTCACAAAAGACTCAGATTCCAACCAACAAGAAGTGAGTCTTCCTATTGTAAAAGGACCGAAGGGTTTGTATGCCGTGTCGGAACAAATGACAATTTGTCCAAAATGCATTTTTCCTAACTATACAAAACTGAGGTCCTTTTACACATAGCCCCACCTCATGCCACCCCTCACTCTGCAGTTTTTGCTTGGGCCAAAAGCAAAAGTGATTTGTTTACCTCCCAGTCGCGCAGCGCGCGCCTGTCGGACAAGCAGTTAACTACCGAAACCCCTTGTTCGAAAGCTTACGACCTATCCAGCTGCCGCTAGTACCTTCCTATTGTAAAAGGACCTCAGGTTTGTATAGTTAGGAAAAATCGGCAATTTTGGACAAATTGTCATTTAGAATGCATTGCTTACCCATAACAATTTCTTTGTTAAATTTTTACCTTATTATTAGAACATTAACATTCTTATGTTTAATTTTATACATTTACAAACATTCCTTTGCTTGGTAAATTACTGTGTTTTTCGTGATGGACTCTGTCCTAGGTTAAATGTTTTTAGGATAGTATAATCATCATCTTTATTTTATATTTTCTTTAAAGGGAGTCCATGGAGGCGGACCCCCCCCCCCCCCCCCCCCCCCCCCCCCCCCCCACCCCCCCCCCCCCCCCCCCCCCCCCCCCCCCCCCCCCCCCACCCCCCCCCCCCCCCCCCCCCCCCCCCCCCCAGTCAGGTAACACATTCTACTAGGTTAGGTTGTGTTAGTGTTCTGTTTAGGGGGTCCAGGGATGGCAAACCCCCACACCAGGCTAGGTAAGACCAGGTAACACGTGGTACTAGGTTAGGTTAGGTTTAGTTAGTATGCTAACCCATATGGTTAGTCTTCCTGGGCCCCCCGGTTAGGTAATATGTTCTAGTAGGTTAGGTTAGTATGCTAACGTATATGTTAGTGTTCCTCGGCCAGTAACACGTTGTACTAGGTTAGGTTAGGTGGGTTAGACTACCATGCTAACCTATATTTGTTCATATACGAAACAAACTTCGGTCTTAACATTAGGATAAATACTCGGCGCCAGCTGGAAACCGGTAAAGTTAAAAATAATTGTGTACGCAAGGGACTATTGGCATCTGTGCTTGGTCACGAGACATGTGGGGCCACCCACATACCCCTCACTGACTCGTGACCCCGTTAGTTATTTTCTTACCGCCTTTAAGTGAGGACGTTCTTTGCTCCGTCCTTTTAAAGCCGGTTTAGTTTGCCCCCTGTCGTTTTCAATTTGTTGTTTGGAATTCCCGAGTATGTGAACATGAAGCCTTCTTATTCTGTGAGACTTCCTGGATATCACAACAAGCAGATAAACACCTTGTTATTTTCTTTGGCGGTTTCGACGTCGAGGTACTCATCGTGTAGTAAGTCGTAGGTGAAGAAACTCTTAAGGTACAGTTAATTCGTTACCTGTGCGTGGGAATATCGCACATTCATATGGATTGCCTGTAATCCAAAGCTTTGATGTTTCTGGATGTGCTTTGGGAAGTAACTATGACTAATTGTGCTCCTTTCCCTGCGGGGAGAGGTGTGCATCGCCATCTTGTTTCGTTCCAGATACGTGGGTAGAGAGGATGCAGATGTGTGGTTGGCCTTAGGCTTATCAGGAGAACCAACCCAAAAAAGGACAGTTGGTTTGATGTATAACTTCGTGTTGCCATCCAGGATCCCACGTGATGGATGTCCCTTTTATCCTGACATGCACTGGATGGCGGTCGGATGCGTCGCCATCTGTAAAAGAAGCAGATAGTGCAACAAGGCAGCCTTTAATGTCAGTTTGCTATGACTACGAGAATAACATCAACAGCCTTGCACTTCTGGTAGTGTGCTGGCTTCGCATTTGAGTCGCTCAGTGACGTCATAAACATGGCAACCACCATGACGTCATAAACATGTCAAACGCCATGATGTCTCTTCACAGCTGCGGCCTACACGAAGGCATGCTTCCATTTTCACTTCGAGGTACAAGAGTACTTTACAACTATGCTTTCGGATGGGAGGTTTGTAATGCATTGTTTTCATACATTCAACTTACCTGTCAGATATATACATAGCTATCGACTCCGTCGTCCCCGACAGAAATTCAAATTTCGCGGCACTCGCTACAGGTAGGTCAGGTGATCTACCGCCCTGCTCTGGGTGGCAGGACTAGGAACTATTCCCGTTTTCTAATCAGATTCTCTCTGTCGCCGGTGGTATCAACATTGTTGTTACTTCCTCCTGACTAGAATTCGTTTTTCGCAACGCTTTTGATCATCTCTCGCTGATATTTGGTGACGTAGTTGGATCGTTGTTTGGCATTCGCTATCGTGGACTGTTTTTTGGACTTGGTTTTTGGAATTCGTGAATATGTCTGACTCTAGTGTTAGTTTCAGAGTGTGTGTGAATGAGGGCTGTAAGGTGAGGATTCCGAAAGCTTCGGTAGATCCTCATACTACTTGTAGTGGTTGTAGAATGGTTGAGTGCTCGATTGAGAATACGTGTAACGAGTGTGAGAAATTGAGTGCACAAGAGTGGAAGAATCTAACTTCTTACTTGAAGAAGTTAGAGAAAGATAGAGAGAGGAAGGCGGCTTATAAAACCCGCAGAATGTCTACATCTCATGATTTACTGTCTAGTTCTGTAGCTTCTTCCTCTGATAATCATGCCCATTCTGTTTCAGCCCGTTCACAAATTGCATAATTACCTCTAGTTCTGCTTCGAAATAGCGGAACTCAGAGCTTCCCTTCAGAAAATGCAGGAAAAAAATGGCAGCATTGGAAGGTAAGGAAAGTGAATGTGGTTTCGCTAGTGATATTAGTGGCCAGTGTAGTGGAGGGGGCGTCTGGTCGTCTCTGCGACGCTCCCAGGCCTAGACCTCTTCCAAGCTCCCTGGCCCGGAGGAGAAGGAAAGTCGAAAGCCGTATGTTGTGGAGAATCCCAACGATCAGGCGTCCTTCGGCAGAATCTATCATATCACAAACTGCCAAGGACCGCTATAGGAAAAGCGTCCTTCGAGAGTGCTTTTCGTCTTCTAGTTCGCCCTCTCCGAGAAGAGGATGGAAGGAGTCGAAACTTTCCCGTCCGCTGAAGAGGAGTATGAAAGAACATGAACTCAATTCTAGTCCCGAGCGCTTCTCTGAAGAAGGAGCGCCTTCGGTAATAAAGAAGGCTAGAATACATCCAGACTCTGGGTCTGGAGGAGATCCAGATCTCCCGCTCCTGATTCGAAAGATTCCTCAACCAGGAAAATTTTAATGAATATGCAAGAACAATTAGCCTCGTTGAGTAGGAGCTCTATATAAGTAGCCTACTCGTAAGAAGGATGATAGGCTTCCTATTAAAAGATCTAAATACCGATCTCCTGTCGGGCGCGACGCACCCTACAGGGGAGTTGTCGCACAAGCGGCCATCTCTGGGGGGAGCAATGCGTTAGACAGGGAGAGAAGTAAGAAAGGAAAGTTACTCCTGTCAAGAGTGCGGCTCCACCCAGGAGCCAGGCTCCGAGTAGGCGCAAAGAGCCAGAATATGCAGTACAACATTCAAGATCTTCAACCAAGCGCCAAGAGTTAACTAAAAGAAGAAGAAGATCCTGTTAGGAGTAGAGCGCTTGTTAAACGGAAAGCGCCTACCGGGATCAATACTCCTACTAAACACCATACGCATTCCAAGGATCAGGAGTATTTGGAGCGACGTACTCCTGCCAGGCGCCAGGAGTCTTCGGACCTCGATACTCCTCCCAGGCGCCAGGAGGTATTTCTGAACTTAATACTCCTCCCACAGGCGCCCCAGGAGTATTCCGAACCTTATACTACCTCCCAGGCGCCAGGAGTATTTCTGAACTTAAAAAAAAAAAAAATTACTCCTCCCAGGCGCCAGGAGTATTCGGAAACAAGATGCGCCTACCAGAAGCCAGGAGTATTCGAGGCGCGCTTTGCGCCCTGCCAAGCGCCAGGATATTCCAAAAACAAAAACGTTACTCCTTCCAGGCGAGATACTCCTGCTGTACACCAGGCGATCCTTGGATGAAGAGCCTGACATCCGACAGGAGTCATCCAAGCGTCAATCTTTTAGCAAAGAGAGAGTAACTCTTAGCCCCTCTTCAATAGGAGTGCTTCTTCAGAAAGAAAGAGAGTAAGGGAAGAAACAGAAGAAAGAAGGGAAGCCTTCTCCTTCCCGAGCCTATGAACCCAGAAGATGCCTCGGAGGATGAAATGAAGGAAGGATTTTCTAATTACAAAGTTCTTTCGTCCCTTCTCTTGGAAGAATATGGAGACTCGTTAACGCCAGCCGCTCCTCCTTCTCCACGCTCTCTGTTCTCGAGCACGAAAACACACAAGTCTTCCTCTTTCCTAAAATGAAGCCTGCTATATCTATGAGGAGGGCGCTTCAATCTCTTGACTCCTGGTTCAAGAAGAAGAAGGAGTTAGGAAGGACGTCTTTTGTATGTGCCTCCCGCTAAACTTACAGGGAGGAGAGGCATTTGGTACGAAACGGGAGAAAATATGGGATTGTCTCTGTCCGTTTCAGCTGAGTCAGACTTCTCGAGTTTAGTAGATTCATCGAGAAGACACGCCTTGAATGCAGCAAAAGTAACATGGGGGCTTTCGGAAACGGACCACCTCCTCAAAGGGCTTTTTCACACTTTAGAAGTTTTTAACTTCTTAGATTGGTCCCTTGGGGTTCTTGCCAAGAAGTCTCATGAAAAGGAACAACTGGACCCAGAAACCCTAAATAGCATCCTCACATGCATGATAAGGCTGTCAGGATGGATCGGCTGAAGTATGCTCCCTCTTTGGTGCAGGAGTTTTAAAGAAGAGGGCGGTTCACAGTGCTTTCCTCACGAAGGCCGTCTCTCCTTCGCAAAGAGCCGCCTTATTGTTTGCGCTCTCTCAGAACATCTTTTTCCCTCGCAGTTGGTGAAGGATATTGCTCATTCGCTGACTGAAAAGGCCAGTGAGGAAAAGAAAGTGGCTCGTCCAGCTCAGCAGCAGCCCTTTCGAGGAGGCCTTCCAGCTAGATCTATCGCCAGAAGGAAGTCAACCGAAAAAAGGGGCAGGTCTTCCTTCCGTCCCTTTAAGAAAGGAAAGTGAGAATTCTGTCCTCCAGACACCTGTAGGAGCCAGGTTACATTTCTTTGCGAAAGCCTGGGAAGACATAGGATCGAATCCTTGGACGATGTCGATCATCAAGAAGGGTTATCTCATCCCATTAAAGGACATTCCTCCCTTGACAACATCACCGAGGGAATTGTCCGCCAGATACAGGGACCTGTTCTGATGGATACTCTTCGTCAGATGGTGGAAAACAGATGTGGGACAAAAGAGCAATAGAGCTAGTGCTGGATTGCAGCTCCCCGGGTTTTACAATCGCTTGTTTCTTGTAGCAAAAGCCTCGGGGGGATGGAGACCGGTACTGGATGTAAGTGCGCTGAACAAATTCGTAAAACAACAGAAGTTCAGCATGGAAACGTCTGCTTCAGTCCTTGCAGCACTGCGGCAAGGAGATTGGATGGCGTCCCTAGACCTTCAGGACGCATATTTCCACATCCCGATCCACCATTCGTCGAGGAAGTACCTTCGATTTATGTTCGAGGGAAGAATCTATCAGTTCAGGGCCCTGTGTTTCGGCCTTTCCACGGCTCCTCAAGTCTTCACACGACGTGATGAAAAATGTATCAAGGCATTTACATTTGAAAGGGATAAACGTCTCCCTGTACTGGACGACTGGCTCATCAGAGCCAGGTCTCAAAAGCAGTGTTTGGAGGACCTGTCAACAACACTGGAATGACAAAATCATTGGGATTGATCGTGAACCTCGAGAAGTCTCAGATGATCCCCAGCCAGAACGTGGTTTTATCTGGGGATTCAGATGGATTCTCGGGGTTTTCGAGTTTTTCCCTCTCAAGAGAGAATAAAGAAAGGCTGTGCCACAGTATCGAATTCTTAGGGAAAGAGCGCACTTCAGCGAGGGAATGGCTGAGCCTTCTGGGGACCCTTTCCTCGCTCGAACAGTTCTTTCTCACCTAGGAAGACTACATCTTCGTCCGCTTCAGTTCTTCCTGAGAAGAAGTTGGAGTTGGAAGACAGGACAGCTCTCGGACACGTTTCCAATCTCGGAGGAAATAAAAAATCATTTAAAGTGGTGGTTGATTCCCTTAAAAGAAAACAAAGGAGTGTCCCTGCAAGTACGGAACCCAAGCCTGACATTGTTCTCAGACGCGTCGGAGTCGGGCTGGGGTGCAACATTGGGATCCAAAGAAGTGTCGGCACCTGGTCGGCAAAGAACAGGTGTCATGGCACATAAATTGCAAGGAGCTTTTAGCAATTCACCTTGCGCTAAAGAGCTTCGAACACATAGTCAGAGGCAAGGTCGTACAGATAAACTCAGACAATACGACAGCTCTGGCTTATGTCAAGAAACAAGGAGGGACTCACTCTTTCGCTCTGTACGAGCTGGCAAGAGATCTGTTGATTTGGGCGAACCAAAGGAAGGTAGTTCTTCTAACGAGGTTTGTCCAAGGGGAGAGGAATGTGAGAGCGGACAGACTGTGCAGGAGGTTCCAGGTCCTTCCCACAGAATGGACACTCCACTCAGAAGTCTGTCAGAGCCTTTGGCTCCTTTGGGGGAAGCCTCAAATAGATCTTTTCGCCACATTCCTCTCCAAAAGGATACATTTTGTGCCCTAGTGGAAGACCCCAGGGCTTATGCAACAGACGCCTTCCTCCTGGACTGGTCAGGAATAGATGTTTACGCTTTCCCCGTTCAAGATACTGGGGGAAGTAGTCAGAAAATTCGTGGCATCCAGAAGGAACCAAAATGACTCTGATTGCTCCGTATTGGCCAGCTCAAATTTGGTTCACAGAGGTGATGGAGTGGGACAGTGGACTTCCCCAGATCTCTTCCAAACAGAATAGATCTGCTCAAACAACCCCACTTCGAGAGGTACCATCAAAAATCTACCCCGCTCTTTGCTCTGACTGCCTTTCGACTATCGAAAGACTTGTCAGAGCGAGAGGGTTTTCTCGCCAGGCAGCAAGCGCAATTGCTAGAGCCCGCAGATCATCTACTAGGCGAGTGTACCAATCGAAGTGGGAAGTTTTCAGAAGCTGGTGCAGGTCGAAGAAGCTGTCCTCTTCCAGTACCTCTGTGACCGAAATTGCGGATTTCCTTCTGTTTCTTAGAGAAAAGTCGCATCTCTCTGTACCGACTATTAAGGGGTACAGGAGTATGCTGTCAGCAGTCTTTAGAAACAAGGGATTAGATATAACGAATGATAAGGATTTGCACGACCTCATTCGTTCCTTCGAAACATCAAAGTCACTTGAACCTAAGGTTCCAAGCTGGAACTTAGATGTGGTTCTTAAATTTCTATCCTCCGAAGAATTCGAACCACTACACACTGCTTCTTTCGTAATATCACTAGAAAGTGTTTGTTTCTGATGTCTCTTGCAACGGCAAAAAGGGTCAGTGAGTTGCACGCCCTTGAATCACGAGTTTGGCTTCAAAGGAGACTCAGCAATTTGTTCATTTCAGCTCTCTTTCTTGCCAAAAACGAAAACCCTTCGAATCCCTGGCCCAGGAGCTTCGAGGTGAAAGGACTTTCTAGTTTGGTGGGCAGAGAGGCAGAAAGATCCCTTTGCCCAGTTAGAGCTCTAAAATTTATCTGGACAGGACAAGAAGCAGTTGGGGGGTTTCGCAAAAAGGTCTTTGGTGCTCAGTAAAAGACCCCAAGAGAGCAATGTCCAAGAACGCCTTAGCCTTCTTTGTAGAAGTGTTATTATGGAAGCTCATAAGAATTGTCCAGATGATTCTTTTAATCTTTTAAGAGTGAGAGCCCACGAAGTTAGGGCAATCGCAACCTCTGTGGCGTTCCAAAGAAATATGTCACTCAAAAACATTTTGGACGCAACTTATTGGAGATGCAACTCTGTGTTTGCATCTCATTATTTAAAAGACGTGCGAGTTACGTATGAGAAATGTTTTTCTTTAGGTCCGTTTGTGTCAGCACAGACGGTTCTGGGTAAAGGAGAGAGCACCGATCCTTAAATTGTGTACGTAACCCTCTTGTCGGATGTGTTCTCGTGTTTCCTGTGCATGGGAGTGTCAGTTGTCGCACGAGCGGCCTTCACTTCGCTTCATTTGGAAATAGAGTGACAGCTGACTATTAGAGGGGTACAAAATTTTTTTTATTTTTGTATGTATGAGTTTCGAGTTTGTGGTTGTTTGCTAAGAGTTTGGGGATAACTCTTGGCAATCTTAGAACTAACACGGGTTAGGATCGGGTGATCGGGATCGGTTGTGTGCTCCTTAAATAAAGGCGTGTTGTCATATAAGCGGATGTGCTCCCATTGACAAACGCCAGTTAGGTTCTGTCGAGTAAGTGGAAGAGACCCCATCGACAGATCCACAAGAACTCTTGGCCACAGATCACTATCTCGCTAAGGCTCTTGAGATGAAGCAGACTCCTGGGCAGTAGCCTCGAAGTCTTCCATCTAATAAGGTAGGAACTAAGGTTTATTTATACCTACAACATATGTTGTTTACCTGTCTAGTCAGTTAGTTAGCTGTCTCTTGCCCTCCACCAAAGGGTGTCAATCAGCTATGTATATATCTGACAGGTAAGTTGAATGTATGAAAATGATATTGTTATGATACAATAAAGTTTCATACATACTTACCTGGCAGATATATACAATTGAAGACCCACCCAGCCTCCCCGCAGGAGACAGGTGGAAGAGAGAATCTGATTAGAAAACGGGAATAGTTCCTAGTCCTGCCACCCAGAGCAGGGCGGTAGATCACCTGACCTACCTGTAGCGAGTGCCGCGAAATTTGAATTTCTGTCGGGGACGACGGAGTCGATAGCTATGTATATATCTGCCAGGTAAGTATGTATGAAACTTTATTGTATCATAACAATATCATTTTTGAGAGAAATTACAAGCGTTAGGAAATATAAGTCACATAATGGAAAAGTCTCAAGTCTTTCCTCTGTATCCTTCCGCTTAGTCATCAAGCTTAGGTGACTGGCTTTGATGCCAGTGCGTTCTCCTGCCAATCCTGGAAAAAATACGGACTTCGTAGCTGATCCTCGAGCCAAGAGGAGAAGTTTCTCCTCCATCTTTGAGCCAGGATTGTTACAGCCCTATTATATGAAAGCACAAGAAATAGTTGTAATTGTCGAACAAGTGAATGATGGAAAGTTAGTCTAGTGTGGCTGCTGTGAAGAGTTGGAAAGGCTAGAATCAGGGACTTCGTGACTGATCCTCGTGCCAAGAGGAGAAGAATAATTTCTTCTTCATCTTCGAGCCAGGACTGTCACATCCTTGTAAAGTAGAAATGCCACAGAAGGTTGGGTCTCTTGATCTTGGCTGCAAGAGTACCATAAACAGCCTCACGCTTCCATCAAGCGTGTTGATGTCATAGCCAAGACCGCTTGCAAATGGCGGTAGTCATGACGTCACAGCCTACTGATTCTCAATTTACTTCGCTGCCTCCAGAACCTAACACACTTTTTGACTAATTGGTACACACAGTAATAGAGAATAAACAGGATCTAGAGGTGAAAATGGCTAAGTAAGACAAAAGAAAAGGCGTGATTTGTCTTCTTTGTCGTCTTCTCTAGGTGGTGTCATAGCTAAGTTCGATGGCATCACTGAGTGTACCAGTCAAGTGTTGGAGGATACGGGATTTTGTGACTGATCCTTGGGACAAGAGGAGAAAAGTAAATTCTTCTTCTTCTTCGAACCAGGACTGTCGCAGCCCAATCAGCAAGAAAATCAAGAAGTCAGTGGCTGGTAAGCTCAAAGCAATCGGACGAAGCCGTTTACAAGAGTCCGAACGGGCGAAAGCGTTGACGGTCGCTGGGCTAGCGGCCGACGTGGAGTTGCCAGTGGTGACTACAAAGAGTCTAAGAGAGACTACAATGCTGTGGCTTAACTTGGTACATACGTCGATGCTTTTACAAACATTTTCCATGGACTCTAGATGTCAGAGTAATAAAATATGATAAAATGGCTTTCATATTTATATATAGGATTGCAGACAGATACCTTCTCAAATCCTACTGACTGTAATATTTTCAAGATCGAGCCATCAGCCGACATTAAAGATCAAAGGTGCCAAGGCCGTATGGTTGGACGACCATGACGCATGCTGATAGATACCTTCTCAAATCCTACTGACTATTCGGGATTGAGCCATCAGTGGCCATTAAAGATCAAAGGTGCCGTGGCCGTATGGTCGGAAGGCCATGACGTATGCAAATAGATACCTTCTCAGATCCTACTGACTATTTGAGATCGAGCCATCAGTGGCCATTAAAGATCAAAGATGCCGTGGCCGTATGGTCGGACGGCCATGACGCACCCGGACATTTGTCAGAGGGTAGGAGTGAGTCAACGTCTCCTGTGGCTGAACACAGTGTGTTAGAACCAGAGGGAAGAGAAAACCAAGAGTTTCTGGCTTCGTATGAAGTGGTGACTGATTTGATTAGTCAATTCAATAACCTTTCAGGGAGCACGGAGACACCTGCCAGCATGCTTTCCCCTGGGATTGACATGGTGTTTGGGTTGAAAAAGGATATGAAAGTGTATGAATTACCCTGTTTTATTCATGTAGAGTCCATTTTACAACGTGTAAAATGCACGGATTGATAGAAGGATATGGATACCTCTTCGTAATCGTATGCAGCCTGAATGGTGGGAAGTAGCATACTTTGGGTTGACTCCAGAAAACTTCAAACCTTTACAGGTAAGGAAAATTTCCATGTTTTATATATACTTGTTGGTATAAGCTGGTTTCCTCCTATAAGAATATTGACCAGATGCGTTGACTCTTACACAAGTAGTAGTTAAAGGTAATCGATCGAAAGCTTTGTTCCTTCGATAGTACTACAGTAGAACCATTCTTCTTAATGAAATCGAATGGGAACTTGTGTCGAAAGGAAGAGGTGGATGTCATTCTTTCGTCATTTAAGGTAGCCAAGCCTAAGTAGGGCACTTGTAACCTAAGATGCTACAGCCAGGATAATTGGGTCATACCTTTTAGCCTAACAAGTGGTTATATTCGTAGCCTATTCCAGCCAGTTCGAGTCTACTGCTACTATATTAGTTAATCTGAGTAGTAGTTCTTAACTTAAGACTGTCCGAACTAATGGTTTGGGTATGCATGTGCTGGCTTGGACCAACTAATGGATGCAGTTTGGATTTTGAACCTGCATTTACACTCGTAGATTAGTCTGAGTGGTACAATTCTTAGCTTAGCTGTCCACGTGACTTGTGAAATGCGCAATCAACCTTGGTGTAATTCTGAGTGATAGTTTCATGCCTGAGAAGCTGGTTTTACCTTGGAAATTGAATTTTCCTAGAGTTTTAGTGCTTTTATTGATGTAGTCTTGTGATATTGTTATTTATGTCCAACTCTCTACCTAACAACCAACCCCCCTCCCCTTATAGCAACTCGTACCTTGTGCACTCATCACCCCGAGTGACCCACCTCCCCTCAGCCACTCCCTCCCATGGAACATATGGCTCCTTGAAGGCGGTGTATCCCTCGGCCCCTACCAAAACCCTAAGACACAAACATGGCCGCTATGTGTACGGGTTGTCCCCCACCTGAAACCCCAAATCCCCAAAGTCCCCTATCATTGTTGGGTAGAGATATTATCTAAATAATAATTGACCGCCACAATACAACTACTACTAGTACTTCTTCATCAAAAGCACTATAACTGCAAGAAAAATCAATTTCCAAGGTAAAAGCAACCCTGTCCTTAATACTTAGAAATACAGGCAGGCTGGGCATTCTGTATTTTATCCTAAATGACAGAATGGCGACATAGCGGCCACCTCTCTCAGAATGCAGCCACTTCCCGAAAAAGCACTTTGAATTGTGCTATTATTTTGTAATTTAGGTGAAAACTCTTCAAGAGGATCGTAGAGGTCTCGGTGTGCTGCCCGGATGGGCCACAACTCTTTAACTGATGCTTATGGCGGAGAAATAAAGTACAGTGGAACCTCTACATACGAAAGTCCGTACTTACGAAAAATCCAGGTTACGAAAGCAAAGACGAAGATTTTTTTGCTTCTATATAAAAAAATAATTCAGGTTGCGAAAGGGTAAGTCCGAGATTCACCAGGGCTGCCGAGAACAATTTTAAAACTCGCGTGCCACCAACTGAGTAGACTTGCCACCATCCTCCTGCTCTCCCATTGGTTCCTGATGCTAGTTACTGCCATAAGATCCTGCTCTTCTATTGGTCAGCATCCGTCCCATCATGCCTCTATGTAAAGGTGTTTGGTTCCGGCAGCGTTATCGTAAACTGCTGGAATTCACTTGTTCATGTAGTTAAGATAAATACGTGTTACTGATTTTGCTTTCGTTGTACTGCAAGTTACTTAATTGTGTTGTGTGTGAACTTAATTACATACTAACGTTACTAGCCATTGGTCCCAAGAATGTTGCTGAAGAGGATGCTTTCTATGTAGACGAAGATGGAGATAATCAAGAAGTGTTAATGTTTCCTGCCATTTGTTAATATGTTTCATAACGTTTAGTGTTAATGTTTACCATTTTTTTAATGTTTCTGCCATTTTTTAATGTGTTTCATAAAGTTAAGTGTTCATGTTTTCTGCCATTTGTCCTCCTCCTCTGTTGCCACTTTTGGACATCGCCTCACTTGAAAGGTAAGGTTCCACATTTTACTACATGTGTATGTACAGTATTTCTTGTACCCTGTACACTAATACACTGTATTTACAGGTACAATAAAGGTTAGATTAGGTATTGAATGGTCCAAGTTGTATTTCATTGTTTATTGGTCAATTTAGCCTTATTATAAAATTTACTGAGGTGTTTTTGTAGGGCTTGGAACGGATTAGGTAATTTACATGTAAAATGTAGTTCTAGATATGAAAAAATCAGGTTACGAAGGCCGCTTCAGAACGGATTAATTTTGTATCCTGAGGCACAACTGTACTTTTTCAGGAAGGTGGCTGCATTCTGGGATTGGTTGCTGCTCTGTCGCTGCAGTGTAGTTGCCCGGTCATTTACCCTAGATCAGCGGTCGATATTTCTTTGTAAATTGATGTTTCCTATAGGTTTTTGGATGCTTATTAGGTATTTATTATATCATATAGAGCAAGAAATACTTCAATACGTACCTTGCTACACCCTTCTGCTGGTGGTCTCCCCCACCCAAAATCCCAAATTTGCATTGGGTCCCCTACCTTGTAGAATAACAGCACCCCCCAGCCAAGACCCTTTATTCCCATGGGCTCCCCCAAGTTGTTGGATGTAGCTAGTTCTAAGGCAATAACAGGTTAACCCTTAATGGATGGATAGCCTCTCAAGAGTAGTAATAACAGGTTTGGGGTGGTGGATGGAATGATCCTGTAGATAAGTAATATTAAGCACCATCAGTTTGAAAAGAATCAGGTGGGAAAGAGGTGACAATACTTCTGTAGCCCATAAATTCACTAGTGGTAACTTTTACACTAGCTAAAAGCAAGACACTGTGGCTCATGCAAGTTTAGTAGTAATTTTGAGGAATGTATACTGCGTCTCTCTCACGAGACGTCTGTTTGTAAATTTGCTTATAAATATACCAAGGGGTGGCTGTTAGTTTTTGTTTGTGTCTTTTACAATAGTATGTCGGTTGTAAATGTAATTTTACAAAGAAATTACAAAGAAAGGTGGAAAGAAATATTTTTAAAAAATGTACATATAAAAAAGTTACTGAATCTTCATTCTTGGTAAATTTACTTAAATATTTTTCGGCAAATATGCTAAGAATTTGTTACTGATTTTATTTATCTGTTTTTAGAAAAAATATATAAGTTGGTAAAATTTACCTATTGTCTTGTAAAAGAGGACCCACAAGGGGTTGTAAGTAGTCATTTTCAACTTCTTCTGAAAGGTAGGGAAAATTTTTTAGAACTTTTTTCTTTCACCATGTATATTTGCATATCCTCTTTCCAGGTGTGTTTTTTTCATAAATTGGCCTGAGGAGCTGCATATTGATGGTTTTACCTGTCCAGTAAGGGTTAATTACAAAAAGTAACGGTAAGCTGTTAATAAATGGTTAGGGTAAATGACCGAATGGCGACATAGTGGCCACCTTCCCATAAAAGCACTTCAATCTGCTCAATGATCCGTGTTGAACATCAGTCAAGAGCTAGTGTCCATCAAAGCAATACCTTGAGACCTACTCTCCTCTTAAAGTGTTTTCTCCTTAGTCATAAAAGAATGCCATAATTTCCAATAAAACAGAAGTTAATGAAAGTCTAGCCATGCGCAGTACTCTTACAAAATTTTTATTTAAGACACCTTACATGTAGAAGATTGATGCCATCTTGATGTTTGTGGAGTCACTTGTGTAAACAAACTTCCTATTTCCTGCGCTAAATCCGTAAAACAATTGTACCTATAGATGCTGGCACACTTTCTTTACAACAATGGTAAATGAAGATGCTGTTTGAACTGAGGCCAAGGAAACCTAGCAAAATTTTGGGGGAAGAAGAGTGGGCTAGATAATATTTAAATTTGTTAAACAGCAGAATAAAGTTATGAATTGCATAAATATATTACTTATTCATAATAATTAATTTTCAAAATGTTCTTTGTTGAAAAAGTAACCAGATTCCCAAGGCAAATTTCAACACTTTTGCTGTGAACATTAGCTACAATATATTTTTGTGTGTTTACCTATTTCTTTTTAATAGTACGTATAGTAGTTATATTATAAAAATGTCATATTTTGATGTTTATGGTGTTTTTGGCACTGCAAACAGGAAAAATATTTGAATTGTAGTTGTTTACTGAAAAGGAAAAATTTATGAATGTTAGTATGTAATTGTTTACTGAGAATGGCTTTTGTCATTTTGTTGTACGTATGGAGGTAGACTGAAAGAGGGTCGACAAAATGTAAATGCTTTTACCATAAATTGTGAATGCTGATAAAATGCTTTAAATTTGAACTATGACCATGGTCTTTGTTTATTTTCTCACAGTTGGCCGACTACATGGATGAAAACTTCATCATAGCAGCGTTCCGCGCTCTTGGGGAAGAGAATGTGCAGAATGTGAAGGTAATAGTGCTATGAATATAACTTTATAAGATCATTGCTTGGGTTTTTAAATGTTTTCTGGACAAATTCAGTTAGTTTCTCTTTTGTATTTGACTGGCATAAAGTTCTCGGTAAATTGTCACGCTGTTCATCAGAGCAGTGTACATGGTAATTTTATGTACTGTTAACAATCCTTTTTTTAACTGAATAGAGAAATGACACTAGTGGTCACAGATGCAAAAACTGCCCCCGTTTTCCCAAACTTTTGAGGTATTGATGACCTCTTTAAGAAATTCATTTTGTATCAGTAGGATTAACCAACATGTGCAAAATTTTTATCCTTTGTTTAGGATATTCTATGATAAGAAGTTACAGCACTCAGAAGTTGTACAAAAATCTGATGCCAATGTTTAAAGAGTTTGAGGAAGAACTATTGATTGCCAAATAACTTTCTAAGCCAACTAAATTTGGAAGAATTTTTTCAATGTATACCCATGTTTCTATATTTAAAGAAAAAGGGAAAGTGATTTTTTGTTCTTTAGACTGCAAAACCCAGCTTAAGATTTAAGATATTATCAGGGTTATTGTAGGATGCCATAATGCTTTGTAGTGCTATTCACTTGTGTCATAAACTGTGTACTCGGTAACCAAAGCCTCACTCACACAGGTAGTGTGATGATGCAGGGTAGTTGCACTGCTTCCGAGCCTCAGTTCTTGGTTAGTTATCACTTGTATAAACTATAATTAGATATGGAAAAATATAAGCCGATCATTGTGACAATATTACAGTACTGTATTCTCCCCTCTCTTCAAAAAAGAAAATCAACATTGCACAGGCAAACCACATATGAATCCTTTTGTGTATGGCTGAAAAACCTATTGTATATGACCAATAATAATTTCTTTATTGATAAACAAAAAATCCGATGAACAATAATCAAGGTTCATTTCCATAAGTTTTGGGTGATGCTATGCAGTTCATCATTGAAATGGGAAGTTCACTTTTTTCAGAAAATTTGGAACATTAAAGTAAAAATGCCCACAGTAGGTTTTCAGAGGCTAACAGTATTTGAAAATGCAGTACTCTTTGATTTAACAGTTTCGTTTGATGTTTGATTATTAGAATGTAGTAATTAAAAGGTACATAAGAAAATTCAAAATGTAGAATGTGGGATGAAGAAATCTTGATTAATAACCGTGAATTTGTTTGAACAGAATCCATTGGTGATGTTCTGGTTATCATATTATCTCAAGTCTCTACTTACTGGATTGATGAACTGTTCTGTGTGTAGTATCATGTCAGTGTTTGTTGATTTAGTAGTTTAATGGGAAAATGAACAGTCAATAAGTTTTAAGTTGGAAGAATAGGTACTTAGTTTTTCAAATATTTTCTTATGTACTTCCTTTGTCTTATACTGTACTTGAATAGGTACTACATACGTTGATTTTCACTGTTATATAGGTAAGTAACTTACCAAGTAATTACTTTAGATTTTCTGGTGGGGCAAACCCTAAATTCAAAATATTGCTCTGCTACAGTAATTTTGTCAATTTTTTTGCTGTCTTTGGGACACCGACAGCTAGCAAGGTTTAGCTATGACAGGATTACGTTTTCTTCAGGTCAGTTTTAAACACCACACTCTGTGATAATATATAGATAATGGGATATCTATCATATATTACAGTAATACTACATCAGTCATTGATTCGAGTTGCACAAATTCACGATAGTGTGAACTTTTCATTGGAACCTAACTAATTATCATACACAAGTTTTTCACAGACACGTGAACATTTGCAAGTCCCGAGAAACCCTGCAAGAGGTTTTGTTTGATTTGTTAGGTAATTTATAGGTTTCCAAGCTTTTATGAGTAAATAAAATAAAATTAGAGAATAAAAATAATTTCTCTCTCTCTCTCTCTCTCTCTCTCTCTCTCTCTCTCTCTCTCTCTCTCTCTCTCTCTCTCTCTCTCTCTCTCTCTACTGAGATGAGAGAATTTTTGTGGCACATGTATGTTAGTTAACGTTCTTAAATATTAATAAGATCGAATAATAATAATAATAATAGTAATAATAATAATATAACTGTAAATACAAAACTTGTGTGTGATAGTATTTTTAAAGAAACAATTTACTGTGACGGGGGGAGGCGGGGGGGTGTTGGATCAGAAGGTCATAGGGTTTGTGTATCTCTCTCTCTCTCTCTCTCTCTCTCTCTCTCTCTCTCTTACTGAGATGGAAAAATTTTAATGGTATATGTATGTTTATTAATATTTTCAGCTATTAATAGGATTAATAATAATAGTAGTAATATAATAGAAATAGTAATAATAATAATAACGATAAAAAATGGATAAGTATCAAGACCTGAAAATAGAAATAAGAAGGATATGGGATATGCCAGTGGAAATTGTACCCATAATCATAGGAGCACTAGGCACGATCCCAAGATCCCTGAAAAGGAATCTGGAAAAGCTAGAGGCTGAAGTAGCTCCAGGACTCTTGCAGAAGAGTGTGATCGTAAAAATGGCACACATAGTAAGAAAAGTGATAGACTCCTAAGGAAGCAGAATGCAACCCGGAACCCCACACAATTTAAGTACCACCCAGTCGAATTGTAGGACTGTGATATACAAAAAAAAAAAAAAAAAAAAAGATAAATAAATAATATAACTGTAATTACAAAATTTAATGAAAATATCTTTCCTTCATCCATTGTTATTAACTCAGAGAAGCTGGAATCTAGAGCTGTCAGATACAGGCAGTCCCCAGGTTACGGCAGGGGTTCTGTTCCCCGGCAGGGCGCTGGAAGCCGAAAATCGCCTTTACCTGAATCATCATAATTGCAATGGGAATACATAGATTGCATTTACAGTGTTGTTACAGCATAAGTGCCATAAGTCCGGGTTACAGTGCCGTAAAGCAGGTAATGGCGCCGAAAAATTTTGGTTAACAGCACCATGAAGCAAGAACCATTAATCCAGAACATAACCTGAACCAGATGTAACCCAGGGACTGCCTGGATGTCAGTTTAATTTGACCGGTGGGGAGTGTTGCCATTAGCAGGTCAGTAGATTTTCTCTCTCTCTCTCTCTCTCTCTCTCTCTCTCTCTCTCTCTCTCTCTCTCTCTCATGGTAGATAATTTTATATTTATCTAATTTTACCTTCGTCTAGAACTGTAAATGTACCGTTCTAAAACAAACACATGACTAAGAGTTGTATTAGTCCAAACAAAAAGTACTGTTTGTTCATGGAAATAATTTCAGAACAATGACAAAGAGACAGAAGAAAGTTGAGAAGACTTCAAAAAATAGATCGGTTGGAAGGGGGAAAGAAGAAATACAGTGGGTCCTCACTTAGTTACGATTCATCAATCACTGATTCACTACATCGCTGGTTTTTCTGTGGAGCTTATCTCCAAATAGTATATCGCTGAAAATTAACATTCACGCATTTTTTCATAGAACAATATTCACTAATTACTGTATTTTCATTTTATTCTCATGACTAAATATATTTTTTATGATAAAATAATGATTAGAGGCTACAGGGTGGCCCTGAGTTTAGTGCTACGTCATAGAGGTGTTGACATCTCTTCATCCTGGGAACTCTCCTTGTTGTTTAAAGGGTTTTAGCAGTCATGTTCTCCGAGGGAACTTAGACCTCCAACTTGGGATGTTTCCTTGGTTCTTAGAAGTTTCATTAGAGCTCTTTATGAACCTTTGCATTGTTCATCAAACAGGAACTTAACACTTAAAACGGTTTTCCTCTTGGCCTTGGCTGGCTTCTTCGAAAAGAGTGAGGGAGCTTCATGGCCTGAGCTATGATGTGAAGCACACCAGGGGTTGGGGGTCAGTGTCCTTCAAATTTGTCCCAAAATTCGTGGCTAAGACCCAGATTCCCTCAGTGCAGGATGACAGGTTTCCAAGAATACAATCTCTTTTTGGATACGTGAAGCTATCAGATAGTCGTATTTGACTCTTGATGATACTGTCGCGGAGTCTGTGAAGGCTAGAGCACATGATGTCAGGGGTATTGATCCTTCTCTGGCATTCAATAAAAATTTGGGTGTTCATAGAGTTCTGAGTGCTGGTACTTGGTTACACCCGTCCATGTTCATCTCTTTCTATCTTAACAATTGCCCACAGATCTTTGGACACTTTTTCCTTGGGTCCTTTGGTGGCTGCCCAACAGATTGCATAACTCATCGTTGCCCTTAACCGGGCACATTTGTATCTTACCTAAGATGATTGTGTGGAAAAGAGAATGATTTAGTTGGCTGGTCTCTTCTTTTACTTGTTCCTTTCCTCCTTCCTACAGGCGGGTTGAGGAATAGACATGTCATAGTTGGACTGTTCTGGTACAGGTGAGTAAGGTAGTCATGCTGGTGGTTTGTTTGCTTTGTGTTATCAAATAGTCAAACCCTGTATGTATTCAGTAGCATATACTCCACTCTCTAGCAAGGGAGAGTGAGGAGTGATAACGAATCCTGATGTAATGGTTTGTTATTGAACAGTCAGAATTTTCTCTTTAGTTCCTTACTGCAATGAATCTTCTCATATATCATTGTATGCAACCTAGTTGGCTGAGTTGTTGGATAGTAGTTTATCTAGCTTCTCATGGGCATTAGTCCCTCTCTTGTAGGTATTTCTTTTGGAGTTGGACTGGTGGGTTGGCCCCCAGCCAGTTTAGAATGTCTGTACCTCCCACCAAGTATAAGTCTATCCTATCATTAAGACCGAAGGTTTGTTCTCGTATGAACAAATGACAAATTTTCTAAGACAATTTGTATTTGTTCATAAACGAAACAAACCTTCAGTCTTAACATTAGGATAAATACTCAGCGCCAGCTGGAAACCGGTAAAGTTTAAAATAATTGTGTTTGCAAGGTACTATTGGCATCTGTGCTTGGTCACGAGACATGTGGAGCTACCCACATACCCTCATTAATGCGTGACCCCGTTAGTTATTTTCTTACCGCCTTTAAGTGAGGATGTGCTTTGCTCCGTCCTTTTAAAGCCGGTTTAGTTTGCCCCCTGTTGTTTTCAGTTTGTTTTTTGGAATTCCCATGTATGTGAACATGAAGCCTTCTCATGCTGCGAGACTTCCTGGATATCACAAGAAGCAGATAAACGCCCTGATATTTTCTTCGATGGTTTCGACGTCGAGGTACTCATCGTGTAGTAAGTCGTAGGTGAAGAAACTTTTAAGGTACGGTTAATTCGTTACCTGTGCTTTGGAATATCGCATATTCATATGAATTGAATGTAATCCAAAGTTTTGATGTATCTGGATGTGCTTTGGGAAGTAATTATGACTATAATTGTGCTCGTTTCCCTGCGGGGAGAGGTGTGCATCGCCATCTTGTTTTCGTTCCAGATAGTGGGTAGAGAGGATGAAGGGGTGTGGTCGGTGTTAGGCTTATCAGGAGAACCAACCCAAGAAGGACAGTTGGTTTGATGTATAACGTCGTGCTGCCATCCAGGGTCCCACGTGATGGATGTCCCTTTTATCCTGATATGCACTGAATGGAGGTCAGATGCGTCGCCATCTGTAAAGAAGCAGATAGTGCAACAAGGCAGCCTTTAATGTAAGGTTGCTATGCCTACGAGAATAACATCAACAGCCTTGCACTTCTGGTAGGGTGCTGGCTTCACATTCGAGTTGCTCAGTGACGTCATAAACAGGGCGACCGCCATGACGTCACTTCACAGCTGTGGCCTACACGAAGACAATGCTTCCATTTTCATTTTGAGGTACAAGAGTACTTTACAACTATGCTTTCAGATTGGAGGTTTTTAATGCACATTGTTTTTGAGAGAAATTACAAGCATTAGGAGTGGCTGGTAAGCTCAAAGCAATTGGACGCAGCCTTTTACAAGAGTCCAAACGAGCGAAAGCGTCGACGATCGCTTGGCTAGCGGCCAACACGGAGTTGCCAGTGGTGACTACAAAGAGTCTAAGAGAGACTACAATAACTTTGCTGAACTTGATACATACACCGATGCTTTTACAAACTTATTCCATGGACTCTAGATGTCAGAGTAATGCAATATGAAAAATTGCTCTCATATTTATATATAAGATTGCAAACAGATGCCTTCTCAAATCCTACTGACTGTAATATATTCAAGATCGAGCCATCAGCAGCCATTAAAGTTCAAAGATGCCGAGGCCGTATGGTTGGATGACCATGACGCATGCAAATAGATACCTTCTCAAATCCTACTGACTATTCGGGATCGAGCTATCAGTGGCCATTAAAGATCAAAGGTGCTGTGGCCGTATGGTCGGACGGCCATGACGCATGCAAATAGATACCTTCTCAGATCCTACTGACTATTCGAGATCGAGCCATCAGTGGCCATTAAAGATCAAAGATGCCGCGGCCGTATGGTCGGACAGCCATGACGCACCCAGATGTTTGTCAGAGGGTAGGAGTGAGTTAATGTCTCCTGTGACTGAACACAGTGCGTTAGAACCGGAGGGAAGAGAAAACCAAGAGTTTCTGGCTTTGTATAAGGAGGTGATTGATTTGATTAGTCAATTCAATAACTTTTCGGGGAGCACGGAGACACCTGCCAGCATGCTATCCCTGGGATTTGACATGGTGTTTGGTTTGAAAAAGGATACAAAAGTTTATGAATTACCCTGTTCTAGTCATGTAGAGTCCATTTTACAACACGTAAAATGCATGGATTGATGGAAGGATATGGATACCTCTTAGTAATCGTATGCAGCCTGAATGGTGGGAATTAGCATACTTGGGTTGACTCCAGAAAACTTCAAACCTTTACAGGTAAGAAGTATTCCCATGTTTTATTTATACTTGTTGGTATAAGCTGGTTTCTTCCTATAAGAATATTGACCAAACGCTTCAACTCTTACACAAGTAGTTAAAGTTACTCGAAAGCTTGGTTCCTTCGAAAGTATTGTAGAACCATTCTTCTTATTGAAATCGAATGGGAACTTGTGTCGAAAGGAAGAGGTGAATGTCATTCTTTCGTCATTTAAGGTAGCCAAGCCTAAGTAGGGCACTTGTAACCTAAGATGCTATAGCCAGGATAATTGGGTCATACCTTTTAGCCTAACAAGTGGTTATATTCGTAGCCTATTCCAGCCAGTCTGAGTCTACTGCTACTATCTTAGTTAATCTGAGTAGTAGTTCTTAGCTTAGACTGTCCGGACTTAACTGGTTTGGGTATGCATGTGCTGGCTTAGACCAGCTAATGGCTGCGGTTTAGTTTGCGAACCTGCATTTACTATCTCAGATTAGTCTGAGTGGTACAATTCTTAGCTTAGCCGGGTCCGCTTAGCCTAACTCATAGGTTAGATGATTCCGACATACATGTCGTACATGTCATCTTAGCCTAACAGTGGGTTGATGACCTAACATGGTCTGGCTGCTTGAATGTGCCCTTACTATCTTAGGTTGGGCGAATTAGTAAGGTTATAAGTATAGCCGAGCATAGACTAGTGCCTAGGCTACCCATTCAAAACTCTTTTACCACTTCAGCCTAGAAGGTTGTGGTTGTAGCCTAGCATGGATAGCCCAAACTTTCTTGAACGACTTTACCCTAACATAAGTCATTTAATTTCTAGATTAAGCTAGCCTATACTAGCCTAGTTAAGTGTACATCTTGGATGGACTTAACCTACCCCAAGTAATGGAGGAGTTAGCCTAACCTAATTGGAAGTGTTAACATAGCCTAACCTAACCAAACCAGGGTCCTAGCCTAATTGGAAGAGTTAACATAGCCTAACCTAAGCAAACCAGGGTCCTAGCCTAATTGGAAGGGTTAACATAGCCTTACCTAACCAAGCCAGGGTCAACCTGATCTTGCCAACTTAAAATAAGTTAGTCAATTCTAAATTGAATATACCTACTTAGTCTAGTCCAAGTGGTTGTTGGCTAGGTTAACCTGGAATCTGCAAATGGGTCTCTTCCATACTGGTCTAGTTTCTATATTCAAGTCATTAACTTAGCATAGAGGGTTCGAACTTCAGTTGGCTAGAGCAAGGCATTAGAACCTCATCATATCTGGAAGCTGGCAATATAGGATTTCCCTTTGGAGGGTAGCATATAGAACATGTACCCATACATTGTAACAGGTCACCGCATAAGGTGTTTTGTTGGGGGGAACTAACATTACTTGTGGAAAAATGAGCCATATCCTGTTAACAGATTAATTCCTTGGACAGGAGGATAATTGGGACGTGTCTGAATAGAGTATATTATCATAGGACATTCTTTGGGGGGTTTTCCTATGATACCTATATAATTGGAAAAGTTAAGTGTATCTTAGTTTTTACAAAAACACTCTCCCAGGGCTGAAGGTTGGCCTGAAGGATTGGATAATTTTTACGTGGCTAGGAACCAATTGGTCACCTAGCAACGAGACCTGCAGCTTATTGTGGGATCCGAACCGCACTATATCGATAAAATATTTTATATCACCAGAAATAAGTTTCTCTGATTCCGCGTTGGCCGAGATGGGAGTAGGACCTTGGACCACCGGTTTCGCAGATGAGTGCACAGAGAGGAACTCGTATAATGGAAAAACCATGTAATAGCTGTCTCAGGGGCTTCACCCTTCGAGGAGCCTGAGGATTCCATTTGCGATACTGGGAACATCCTGGAGGTTACGCAAACTCTAGGCTCTACCTGTTCCGCCATGTCCCGAACGGAAGGATGGGTTCCAGTAATTAAGGAGGGCCCAGGATGAGTGACTGATTAAGTTTATCGTAGCACAATCATCGCTACCAGGTTCGTGTGGGGAAGAGGCACCACCGATAGGTAGAATTAATATCTCAAAAGTCTGGAGGTTGACCAGTATCTCCTTTCGAACTAATAGTTCTAAGTTTTTGGGTGTAGAGTGTCACCTCGGACGTAACACGATTCCAAAGGTTGTTAGCTCACATATACAGAATGACTCTTTGGCCGTGACTTCCTGTATAGAGGAGGTTTCTGTCCATTAAAGGCATTCGGTCAGTAGACAATGATCTGGTGGAGAGGTTGTCAGAACAGAGGGAAGAATCTCTGTAATTACATGTTTTATGCATTCAACTTACCTGTCAGATATATACTTAGCTATAGACTCCGTCGTTCCCCGATCAGAAATTCGAATTTCGCGGCACACTCTACAGGTAGGTCAGGTGATCTACCGCCCGCCGCTGGTGGCCGGGAATAGGAATCATTCCCGTTTTCTAAGACAGATTTTCTCTATCGGCCGTGACAGCAACATTGTTGTTGTTACTCTGATTTGATTTTCGTATTTTTTCATCGCTATTGATCTTCTAAGCGGTTATTTTGGTGACGTATTGGATCTTTGGTTTGGCATACTCTTTCGTGGACTGTTTTTTGGACTTGGTTTTGGATATTTCTCATGATGTCGGATTCTAGCTTTACGGTTAGAAGACAGTGTGTAAATGAGGGATGCATGGTGAGGCTACCGAAAGCTTCGGTAGACCCTCACACAGTTTGTAAGGGGTGTAGAAGGAATGAATGTTCAATTTCTAACACCTGTGATGAATGTGTAAATATGAATGAGGAAGAATGGAAGAATTTAAATTCATATTTAAGGAAATTAGAGATGGATAGGGCTAGGAAGGCTTCCTCCAGAAGCGTAAGTAGGTCTCGCTCTAACGAGCCTATTAAATTAACACCTAACCCTAAACCTCTATCTTCTTCCTCTAGTACTAAGACTGCAAATCCGGCAACGGAAATTGCAGATCTTAAAGCTGCGCTACAAAGGATGGAACGTCAAATGCGGACGTTGAAAGGTAAGCACAGTGATAGTGAATTAAGTGTCCCTAGTGCAGTGGAGGGTGCGTCTGATCGGCTCTGTCTCGCTCCCAGGCCTAGACCTCTTCCAAGCTCACAGGCCCAGAGGAGAAGGAATGTCGAAAGCCTTACGGAGGTTACGGAGAATCCCCACCGATCAGGCGTCCCCTCGGCAGATTCTGTGACGACCCGAACTGCCAAGGATCGCTATCGAAAAAGCATCCTAAAGAAGTGTTTTTCTTCGTCAGATTCTTCACCGAATGTAAGGGGATGGAGTTCTGATGAACTGTCACGCCCCTTAAAGAGAAGTTGGAAGGCTCCAACTTTGGATTCAAGCCCTGAGCTTTTCTCCGATCTATCACCTTGTGAAAAGAAAAGGAGATTGGTTCCTAAACGGAAATCGGAGTTTCCTTCCGCTTCTAGACATCCCTCACCTGAATCAGGGAAGGAAAAAGAGAGTGTGGCTGCAAAAATTATCCTAAATGTGCAAGAGCAACTTTCGGCCTTAGTAGGAGTTTTTACTAAGGAAACTCCCAGGAGAAAGGATTCTTTTCCTTCCTATAAAGAAGACGAAGGGAAAGAAAGAAGAAACGGAAGTTTCGGCTTATACTCGGAGGAGTATGAAGAATGCGCCAAAAACGCCAACCTGGCGCAATGCGCCAGATGCGCCAGATGCGCCGATGAGTTTGAGACTCCATACGAGTCAGAAGAGAGCCAGAAGCGCCAGATGCGCCATATGCGCCAGAAGAGCCAGCCTGGCGAAATGCGCCAGAAGCGCCAGATGCGCCAGAAGCGCCACCCTGCCGAAATGCGCCAGAGGCGCCGGATGCGCCAGAAGCGCCGGATGCGCCAGAAGCGCCGGAAGCGCCACCCTGCCGAAATGCGCCAGAAGCGCCAGCTTGGCGCAAGGAATCACGAGCGCCAACCCGGCGCAATGAGCCACAAGTGACAAATAAGAGACGGACTTCTTCCAAAAGACAATTAAGCCAAGAGGATTTGTTTAGCTTTCGGAAGGATAAACCTTTACCTGACAAGGACTCTAGTTGTCGCACAAGCGGCCGTATTCCTTGTCAGGACATAGGTGGTTCCGGAGAAAGTGATAGGAGAGGACATCCTTCGTCTGACAGGAGAGAAAGGTGTCGCACAAGCGGCCATCGCTCTTGCCAGGAGAAGGATAAGGTCGTTTTGCAGGATCAACCTATCTCTCGTAGGGACGCAAGTTATCGCACAGGCGGTCGTTCGTTCTTGCAGAGAGTGGGTGGATGTTGCAAGAGGCCAGTCTCCTACTGGAAATAAACAATCCTCTTCGGAATTGGATTTGGAAGAGATTTCGGACTCTGAAGATCACTCGGCTCCGGGTTTGTCAGATTACAAGACGCTGGCAGCCCTCTTACTTCAAGAGTTTGGGGACTCTTTAAGCCCTACTGCTCCTCCTTCTCCAAGGTCCTTGTTTACAAGCACGAAGGTCCCGAAACAATCATCTTTTATTAAAATGAAGCCAACCATTTCCATGAACAAGGCTCTCCGATTCGTAGGAAATTGGTTGGAATCCAAGGAGAAGGCGGGGAAGACAGTCTTTACCTGCCCTCCTTCCAGACTATCAGGAAGAAGGGAATTTGGTACGAGACGGGCAAACCACGGGGGGGTCTAGCTCTCCCGTCCACTGCCGAAGCAGATTTTTCGAATCTGGTAGATTCGTCTAGGAGACAAGCCTTGTCATCAGCAAAGATCACATGGGGGACTTCTGAGATGGACCATCTCCTCAAGGGATTGTTTAATGTCTTAGAAGTTTTTAACTTCTTAGACTGGTCCCTTGGGGTGTTGGCCAAAAAGACACAAGAGGAGGAATCTCTTAGTCCAGAAGTCCTTCATAGTGTTCTTTCCTGTATGGACAAGGCGGTTCAGGATGGATCAGGAGAGGTGGCCTCTCTGTTTGGAACTGGTATTATGAAGAAGAGAGTCTTATTTAGCTCTTTTCTGACGAAAGCAGTTACTCCTACTCAGAGGTCATCTCTTCTGTATGCTCCTCTGTCGGACCAATTGTTTCCTTCAAATCTTGTAAAAGATATTTCTCATTCTTTGACAGAAAAGGCCACACAAGATCTCTTGGCCCAATCTGCAAAGAAATCGAGGACTTTGGGTCCTATTAAGAGAGAGACTCGGGCTCCTCAACAGCCCTTTCGAGGAAGTACCTCGGCCAGACCCTCTTTTAAGAAGAGAGGAGTGCAGAAGAGAGGTAGGCCTTCCTTCAGACCTATCAAGAGAGCTAAATGAGACAACAGTCCTTCAAGCACCGGTAGGAGCCAGACTTCGGAATTTTCCGAAGAATGGGCTCGGAGACAGGCAGAAATTTGGTCCCTTTCCGTGGTAACAAAGGGATATATGATCCCCTTTCGAGGACAGACCTCCCTTGACTACGAACCCGAGGGAACTGTCAGCCCAATACAGGGGACCCTGCCAAGAAAGAAGCATTATTGCAACTGGTAGAACAGATGTTGCAAAAGGAGGCCATCGAAGTGGTTCGGGATCCGCATTCCCGAGGATTCTACAACCGTCTTTTTCTGGTTCCGAAATCCTCGGGAGGGTGGAGACCGGTCCCTGGATGTGAGCGCATTGAACCGATTTGTGGAGAACACAAAGTTCTCTATGAAAACATCAAAATCGGTTCTTGCGGCTCTTGTCGTACCAGGAGATTGGATGGTCTCCTTAGATCTACAAGATGCATTTATTTTCATGTCCCCCTGCATCCATCATCGAAGAAATATCTCCGATTCATGATGCAGGGGAAAGTATACCAATTCAGAGCCTATGCTTCGGCCTTTCAACGGCCCCCTCAAGTGTTCACGAGGCTAATGATGAACGTTGCGAGATGGCTACATCTAGAGGGGATAAATATATCCCTTTTATCTGGACGATTGGCTAATAAGAGCAAAATCGGAAATTCAGTGCTTGAAGGACTTGGAGAAGACTTTGAACTTGACAAAATCTCTGGGACTGCTCGTGAACCTCGAGAAATCACAATTGATCCCCAGACAGAACATAGTCTATCTGGGGATACAGATGGATTCTCGGGGTTTTTCGGGCGTTTCCATCTCAAGACAGAATTACTCGAGGCTTAGAAAAGATCTCGAACTTCTTAGGGAAAGAAACGGACCTCGGCGAGGGAATGGCTCAGTATGCTGGGCACCCTTTCCTCGTTAGAGCAGTTCATTTCCCTGGGAAGATTAAATCTCAGACCTCTGCAATTTTATCTAAAGAGGATGTGGAGTCAAAAGACAGGAGACTTGTCAGACGTTTTTCCCATCCAACAGGGGATAAAATCAGACCTAAAGTGGTGGTTAACCCCATTAACAAGGAACGAAGGGGTGTCCCTCTTGATTCGGAACCCTCACCGAGTGTTGTTTTCCGATGCCTCGGAAACAGGTTGGGGAGCAACCCCGGATTCCAAAGGAAGTAGCAGGTGTTTGGACCAGACAACAAACTACTCTGCACATCAATGCGAAGGAACTCCTGGCAATTCATCTAGCCCTGGAATACTTCGAAGCGGAAGTCAGAGAGGCGGTAGTTCAAGTCAATTCCGACAACACCACAGCTCTGGCTTACATCCGGAATCAAGGGGGCACTCACTCTTTCTCTCTGAACGAAATAGCGAGAGCTCTATTAACCTGGACAGAGGAACGGGGCATTATTCTGCGTACAAGGTTTGTCCAAGGAGTAAAAAACCTAAGGGCAGACAGGTTGAGCAGAAAGAACCAGGTTCTCCCGACAGAGTGGATGCTCCACTCAGAAGTCTGCAGACAAATATGGTCACTCTGGGGGAGACCCCAGATCGACCTGTTTGCCACGTTCCTCTCCAGGAAAATAGACAACTTCTGCTCGCTAGAAGAAGATCCCAGAGCCACAGCGATCGATGCCTTCCTCATGGATTGGTCAAGCATAGATGCATACGCCTTTCCCCCATTCAAAGTGCTGGGGGAAGTAGTAAGAAAATTTGTGGCATCGGAAGGAATGAGAATGACTCTAATTGCTCCCTTTTGGCCTTCCCGAAATCTGGTTCACAGAGGTACTGGAATGGACGGTGGGCTTCCCCAGATCTCTACCAGACAGGACAGATCTGCTCAGACAACCCCCACTTCGAGAGGTTCCACAAAAACATCCAAAGTCTCTCCCTGACTGCCTTTCGACTATCGAAAGACTGGTCAGAGCGAGAGGCTTTTCAAAGAAAGTGGCAACTTCAATTGCTAGAGCCCGCAGAGCCTCTACCCTGCGGGTCTACCAATCGAAGTGGGAAGTTTTCCGTAGATGGTGTAGGTCGAAGAAGCTGTCCTCTTCCAATACCTCTGGTAACGAAATCGCGGATTTTCTCCTCTTCTTAAGAGAAGAATCCAAATTGGCCGTATCAACTATCAAGGGATATAGGAGCATGCTCTCAGCTGTTTTTAGAAACAGAGGGCTGAATCTCGAGAATAATAAGGATCTTCATGATCTCATCAGGTCTTTCGAGACTAAGAAATTGAGATCATCGATTCCCCCGAGTTGGAACCTGGACGTTGTCCTAAAGTTCTTGATGTCGGACAGGTTCGAACCTATAGATAAAATCTCATTCAGAGATCTTACTAGCAAATGCATATTCCTGTTGGCTCTAGCAACTGCTAAGAGGATCAGTGAATTGCATGCTTTGGACTCTGGGTGGGATTTAGAAAAGACTCGGCTGTCATTTCTTTCCAGGATCTTTTCCTAGCGAAGAATGAGAACCCTTCTAAACCTTGGCCTGAGAAGTTTCGAAGTCAAGGGACTCTCTTCTCTGGTAGGAAGAGAGTTGGATCGGTCCCTTTGCCAGTCAGGACCTTAAAATTTTATTTAGAAAAGAAGACACAGCTTCAGGGATGTCGACAAGGTCTTTGGTGTTCGGTAAGAAACCCCAGAGACCGATGTCAAAGAACGCACTGGCATTCTTTTGTCAGAAATATAATTACCGAAGCTCATAGGAATTGCCAAGAGAACTCTTTAAAGCTGCTGAGAGTGAAAGCTCACGAAGTCCGGGCTGTGGCAACTTCCCTTTCTTTTACGAAGAATATGCCATGAGAAACATTTTAACAGCAACTTATTGGAGGTGCAATTCAGTATTTGCATCCCACTATTTAAAGGATGTTAGAATAACATACGATAAATGTTTCGCTCTTGGACCTTATGTATCAGCGGATACTATGCTGGGAAATGGAGCAGACGCTGATCCTTAAAATTTGTTTTTAATATTTTAATAATTAGTTTTAATATTGTTGTTGAGTTGTGGGTTGCTTGAAAGGATGTTCGGGGATGACTCTTTCAATCGTAGTACTAACCCCAATGAGGATCAGGTGATCGGGGATTAGTGTCGTGCTCTATGATCATGCCAATAGCAAGGTGTTTTGTCATGTAAGTGGATAGGACCCCATTGACAAGATCCTAAGGTTCTGAAGGCCGTAAGTGGGTAAGACCCCGGTAACAGACCACCAAGAACTCTTAGCATGAGGTCACTACCTCTCTGAGGCTCTTGAAGCGATACGGGCTCCTAGGCAGTAGCCATGAAGTCTTTCGCTAACACAGGTAGGAATCAAGGTTTTTAATTTTATTACCTACAACATATGTTGTTTCCTGTCTATTTCAGTAGATTAGCTGTCTCTTACCCTCCGCCAAAGGTGCCAATCAGCTAAGTATATATCTGACAGGTAAGTTGAATGCATAAAAATGTTATTGTCATGATACAATAAAGTTTTATGCATACTTACCTGGCAGATATATACGGTGTATGGCCCACCCGACCTCCCCTCAGGAGACAGGTGGAAGAGAAAATCTGTCTTAGAAAACGGGAATGATTCCTATTCCCGCCACCAGCGGCGGGGCGGTAGATCACCTGACCTACCTGTAGAGTGTGCCGCGAAATTCGAATTTCTATCGGGGACGACGGAGTCTATAGCTAAGTATATATCTGCCAGGTTAAGTATGCATAAAACTTTATTGTATCATGACAATAACATTTTACATGCATGGTGATATACATTGGACTGGTGATTGAGCATGTGAATATCGCTTCACACTAAGTAATCTGCAGATGAATCAGGAGCAGTGAACTGGATGGGGCACATAAGAACTCCGATCTGATAAGTGAAAACATACTCAATCAGAGTAGAATTGACAGACAACCACCAGGCACATATATCAGTCACGTTACAGGAAACTGACCATGGATGGGGGTCTTCCTCTGACCTTGGTAGAGTGGGAGTACTCAATAACCAGGGTTTTGACGTAGACTCAAAAGCAGTTAGGAACATCAGTTCCAATTTTCCCCAGAATCTGGGATAATGAGTCAATGCAGCACATGTCATGATGACAGATACATTTCTTAGTCATGCTCAGTACGGTGTGAGTATGTGTGAGGGACCTTCAACAGGGCCAGCTTTGACTTGTCAAAGTACTCTGTGGTTATAGAAAGAACTACGTCACCTAGAACATTAAGGTGGTTGACGTAAAGGAACAGGCCAAACAGAGGCGATCGGTCAAGCCTACTCCCTGTTTGTCAAGTTGTACCAATGAGGTTATACAGAAGAGAAGGTCATCTGAGGAATATGGGCCTTCTGGCATTTAAGAACATATCTGTTAAAATTATCGTGACGGTTGGTCTGTGACTGTATCGAAGCTCAAAATTGAGCAATGTTAAGAAGGTGTCTGTCTGTTCATTGAAATTTGAGAGTGGGTTCTTTGTTATGAAAAACCCACTTTCAATTTCCTGTATATATATAAGGTTGCCCAGAGGTCCTTGGACACAATTTCCTTGGGTCCTTTGGTGGCTGCTCAACAAATGGTGTAACTCATCCAGTACCCCTGGCGGGTCAGTTGGTATCTTGTCTAAGATGATGGTATGAATGTGAAATGGAGGAGTTAACTGGCCTCTTTCCTTTTCAAATTTCTGTCTCCTTCTTTACTTAGGGCAGTAAGAAGAGAGTACTATCATAAGCTGGAACGGACAAGGTACAGTTTAGCAAGGGGGAGAGGAATGATAACAAACCTACATGAGTGGATGAATTGTTTTGTTAGGAGAACAGATCTTATCTTCCTCGGACGCAATGAACTATGACATTGTCTAAAACCCAGAAGTCTGACTCTATGATATTCATATGTCTTAGATTCAAAAAGACTGGTCAGTTGTTTGTAGAATTCTGGTATTCAGAAAACTGATCAAAGGTGGCAAATTCCCAGTTGGTTAATAGTACTTACCTCCCACCAAGAGTAAGTCTATCCTAATGTTAAGACCGAAGGTTTGTTTCGTATATGAACAAATGACAAAATTGTAACTAATTTGTATTTTTCATAACTTACAAACCTGAGGTCTTAACATACAAAGGCCCACCTCTAACCACCCCTCTATCAACTAACCTGGGTTGGAAGAATAACTAACGGGGTCATGAGTTAATGAGGGATATGTGGGTAGCTCCATATGTCTCGTGACCAAGCACAGATGCCAGTAGTCCCTTGCGTACATAATTATTTTAAACTATCAGTTGCCAGCTGGCGCTGAGTATTTATCCCAATGTGAAGACCTCAAGTTTGTAAGTTATGAAAAATACAAATTAGTTAAAAATTTGTCATTTTCAAACTTTCAACTTCCCTGTCAGATATATACTTGGCTATAGACTCTGTCGTCCCGACAGAAATTCGAATTTCGCTGCACACTCTGCAGGTAGGTCAGGTGATCTACCGCCCCGCCGCTGGGTGGCAGGAATAGGAACCATTACCATTCTAGAACCAGATTTTTTCTGTCGCCGTATTGTAAACATACGTTTGCGGTACCTCCTGACTTGATTTTCGTGTTTCATCGCCATCGATCTTCTGGGCTGTCTTTTGCAGGGAAGTACTGGGTCGTTGGCTCGGCATACGCTTTTATTAACTTTTATTAACTTTTATTAACTATGAATAATTTGGCTTCGAAAATTTTGAAGAATATATGACGTGTAACTACTGAAATTGTCGGGAGACACTCACATAGTTTGCAAGAAAGGGAAATATTAATATTTATTCATTGATACGTGTAATAAATGTTAGAATTGATTGAGGAAATATACTGACTTTCTACTTTAGGGAGTCAGAAAAGAATATAACTAGATACGCTTCCTTTAGAAGTTTTATTGGCTACTCGTACTAACGAGCAGTTAGAGTATTAACAGTACTAGTAGTGTTGCATCCTCATCACCTTCTTACGTCACAGAAACTTCAAATTCATAATTGAAATTTGAAGACAAGGGATGTAGCTCAAAATGCAAGCTATTAAAAGGTAAGAAGTGATTACAGTGTTCCCTATTGCAGTGGAGGGTGTGTCTGATCGGCTCTGTCTCGCTCCCAGGTCTAGACCTTTTCCAAACTCTCAAGCCCAGAGGAGAAGGAATGTCGAAAGCCGCACGGAGGTTTCAGAGAATCCCCACCGGTCAGGCGTCCCCTCGGCAGATTCTGTAGAACGTCCCAGACTGGCCAAGTTCACCATTGGAAAGGCTGTCCTAAAATAGGTGGAGGGTGCCGTCCAATCGGCCTCTGTCTCGCTCTCAGGCCTAGACCTCTTCCAAGCTCACAAGCCCAGAGGAGAAGGAATGTCGAAAGCCTTACGGAGGTTTCAGAGAATCCCCACCGGTCGGGCGTCCCCTCGGCAGGTTCTGTAGTAGTGTCCCAGACTGCCAAGGATAGCCGTTGGAAAGGCATCCTAAAAAAATGTTTTTCGTCATCCGATTCCTCATCGAAAGGAAAGAAAGGGTGGAGTTCTGACAAGCTATCGAGACCTTCTAAAAGATCGTGGAAATCTCCAGCTTGGCATTCTAGCCCGGAAAGTTTTCCGGAGGACTATCCACCTGAGAAGAAGAAGAAAGAGATACGGAGAAAGAAGACGCCGCTACGAAGATCCTAAGAGAAATGCAACAACAGATATCTTCGTTAATGGGAGTTTTGAAGAAGGATCCTCCCAGGAGAAAGGATCACTTCCTTCCGTTAAGAAATCCCTGTCCGATAGAAGTCTTTGACAGCTCGGACGAGGCGCCTGCCAGGCGCAAAACGCCGACAAGGCGAGAGGATTCTAAAGAAAGGTGCAAAGCGCCTGAAGCGAGGCGCAAAGCGCCTGAAGCGAGGCGCAAAGCGCCTGAAGCGCCTGAAACTAGGCGTAAAGCGCCTGAAGCGCCTGAAACTAGGTGCAAAGCGCCTAAAACTAGGCGCAAAGCGCCTGAAGCTAGGCGCAAAGTGCCTGAGCCTCCTTCCAAGCGCCTGGCGCCTGAAGCGCCTACCAGCCCAACCAGGCGCAAGGCTCCAACCAAGCGCCAGGAGCCAGGCTCCAGGCGCTATGAACCAGGATCTTCATCGGAAATGGAGTTAGAGGCGGACCGAGAGGCTCCTCTTTGGGAATTTTTGCAGGATCAGTTTTCACCTGACAGGGTCTCTAGATGTCGCACAGGCGGCCATAGCCCTTGTCAGGATATGCCTGATTCTGCGAAAGGTGAAAGACATTCGAGGCCTTCTCCTGATAGGGACGGGAGTTGTCGCACAGGCGGCCGTCGCCCTTGTCAGGATAGTCTTAATGCAAGTAAAGGCAAGAGCAAGATCGGCCTTCTCCTGGCGGGGACTCAAGATGTCGCACAGGCGGCCGTAGCCCTTGTCAGGTTAGAGTCGGTACTGCTAAAAGCCCTTCACCTTACGAAAGGAGGCGCTCTCCTCCGGTTGCTCATTCTTCTCCCAACTTGATGGACAGGAAATGGAAGATAGATCGGAATTGGAAGCCAATAAGGGAGCAGGTCTCTCAGTTTATAAGACCTTAGCGACCTTTTTTTATTGAGAGAATTAGTTCATTACTGGTAAGAGGATATTAAAATCATCCTCCTTCTAAAAATAATGCAACCAACCATTTACAGAAAGAGCTCTCATTCATTGATTAGAGGCTCTTCCAGATAATAGAGGCATAGAATACGGCCTTATCTCCAAGAGAATAAAAGCTTGAGAGATTCTTTTCGATCCTCGGTTTTCATTTGCGATCTCTTTCGACTAATACTAATTCGGGTTTATTGACGAAAAGAACGAAGAGAGTAAGATTTCCATTCTCTCTTTGCATCGGAGAGGAAAGAATGTAGTAAGAAGATTTTGTGTATACGACTACTGAATGACAAGTCATATACGCATACCATAGTTGCCTTTGTGGTTCGCTACGGAATTATCTATATCCTTACAGGAATTTCCTAGTAAGGACTTCGCTTAAAAGGTTTGTTACAACAATATCTACTCAGCTTCGGGATTTAACAAAGGTTGTTTGGCTTAAATATGCATTATTGAGAGCTTCCTTAGGCTCGAGAATAATTTTATTATATTCCTTCATTGAATGGAGTAACTGGCAACTCAGGAAGAATGCAGCGAGGTAGCAAACGAGACGGCTGTCATTGTAAGCCAATACAGTACCATCCAGTTCTTGGTCATGAGCTGTTGGTTACATCTCTCTCTCCTACGGGATCGAATGGTTAACCGTATATTCCCCCTACAATCATGGACTTAGCCTCGAATTGAGGGGATTTATAGGCAAACATGAATAACATGGTATTCGTTTTGTTAAGGAGTTTTCAATAAAAAGATCCCTGGTAACCTTGTGGTAATGTTTACCGCAATGTAACAGGATTATAGGAATAAGACAACATTATGAGTTTAACGCAGTAGAGCTATATATATGTATTATTTGATGCTCTCATGTTTACAGAAGCAAAATAATGGACTTGCTAACTTTTCGATATAGCGAGTTATTAATCGAAGGGTTCAGTAGCCTCTCTGACAGCAGGCTCAGTAACGGCACGGTTCGTTCCTGATTTCGTTCCCCGTCTATCTTGAAGGGGGCTCGATCCCAAGGAGGGAAGAAATGATTTAAATCAATTAAGCCATTTCCACAGCTCTTTCATATTTCAAGAAGTATTGAGAATCTCTTTTTTCGCCTCTGTTCGCGTTAACAAGAGAGAATCTGTTTGGAACACAGACACGGAACGTAACGATCCTTAAGAGGTTCGCTGCATGATGTTGCACGTCCGTGAGAACCTTCTCGATCGACAATATAACTATTGACTTATGTCTAATCTTAGTTGGAAAGAGAGTTGTGGAAACCTGCGAGATGTCTTCGTCATAGATCTCTTCGCAAGGTGGAAGACGAACATGCTGCCTCTATACTGCTTCCTTATTCTCAGACCAAGAAAGGTAGCAATATATGCCATTTTTAGTTTATAAGGGGAATAAACTTTAGTCTTTTTTCCCCTAGATTTATACATTCTTAGCAGATATTAAGATAAATGGGTGTCAAAGGAAGAGAGAATAATACTTTATGCCTCATTTTGTTCTTAGAGAGATTGGATTCAGAGAGGTCACGTTCTTCTCACAGCATGTTTTGGAAGTCTTTTCCAAGAAAGTCTGGATATTCTTTCATCATCTATTATAAATAGACCTTAACAACCTCTCCACTCTGAGTCTGTCTGCGTGCAGACTGACCAGAAGTGGACATGAATGAGAGGATTTTTCAAGGTGAATGACAATAGTCATGGCCAGGACATAGAATTGCTGCAAATCGTGCTTGATGGAATGAGGAAACTGTCCTCTTCCGATACATTTCTGAACCACATAGAGGTTTTTTCTTCCTTTTCAGAGGGAAGAATCACCTTTGTATATATCTGCTATCAAAGAGCGCAGTAAAAGGCTATGCTCTGTCTCTACAATGGGAATTGGAGATAGCAGAGGATTAACAGCTTCGGGATCTTATATGATACCTCAATACGACAAGAGTAGGATATCATGTACTTCTAATGGGATCTTTTATGGCCACAGATTCCGGTTTCCGACTAGATGGAATTCTTTGTTTCTCTTGGCCCTAAACGTCCAAGAAGGCAAAGTGAATTTTTTGGTGCATTGGAATCTCGCATCAGATTCTGTGGAGACTCGGCTATGGGTTCTTGCCAGCATAGTATGTCCGGTAAAAGAACTAAAACCCTCTATTCCTGACTCAACGCTTTCAGATAGAGGTTTCGTTGTCCAGGCAGGGTACTTACGTTTTTATCTACAGAAGAAGGAATGGTTTAAACGTTTGCCTACAGAGTCTTTGGGATGCGATGAGGGCTCGAAATGCTTCCCAGAAGGTATTCAGAGAGATACAATAAAGAGCTAGAAATCAGGAGTCCTCCCAATTTCAGCTCGGAGTCTCCTTCGACTTCCAAGCTCCTTCCCTTCCTTCGGACAAGGATAGGGAAGATTCTGCAACGAGGAACTTCATCAACAGATAGGAAGAGATCTCGTTAGCAACGGAAGGATTCAAGAAGGATCCTCCTCGGAGGAAGACTTATCCTCTTACTGTTAGATATCCTATCGTCTAATGGATGTAGCTGACTACAATCACCTCCCCTTGCCGGAGAGGCCAAAAGCTCAAAGTGGAAGAATTTCTTCCACCCTTCTCCAGTCTCCTGATAAACTATTGTGGAGGTTCAGGACTTTCGGACAATGTAGCGCCAGCCAGGCGCCAAATGCCAAAACAGCCGTAAAAAACGCCAGAGGCAGACAGTTCCAAGGAACACTGTCATTGTCTGATGAAGAGAAAGAGGGGGCCTCCAACCTAGCGCAGATGCGCTAGAGGCGAACAAATCGGACAGATAAGAGCGTCCGATGTGGACATCGCCAGACATCCTCGAGACTCTACCAAGCTCAAAGCTCCAGCAAGTGGAGAGGAGTAAGCCAGGCGCCAGGCGCCAAATAGTGCCAGTCTGGAGCCAGGCGCGAAGCTACTTCCAGGCGCGAGGCGCCAGCCAGGAGTCGGGCGAAAAGTGCCTTCCAGGAGCTAGGCTCCAACCAAGCGTCGGGCGCCAGCCAGGCTCTAGGCTTCATCCAGAAGAGATCCATTTCAAAGAAAGCCCTGGTCTTCTTTGAAACAAGTGTGATCGCTAAAGCACTTCATGAGTAACTTGATGATTCCTTCAAACAGCTGAGAATTAAAAGCGCATGAAGTGCGAGCTTTTACGAATTCTTGTTC
>NC_061104.1:48934635-49007135 GCF_015104395.2 Macrobrachium nipponense | reverse complement strand
TTTTTATTTAAATGAGGATACTGTACAAATAATAGAGCTAAATAATTTATAAAGGATAAATGGGTAATATTAGAAGATAGTGTCCTGTTTACAATAGCAACAACTGTAGTATGTATATATTGATGTATACATACTACATCTTGACATTACTATTCTGTGTAATTTTACTAATTTATTTTTTGTTTTTACAGTTATTTATGACCCCAATGGCCAAAGTAAAGGCTTTGCCTTTGTGAGATTTTATTCAGAAGATGAGTACAAAGATGCTTTGACTCACATGAATGGTTTCAAAGGACTAGGCCAGAAGCCCCTGAAAGTGAGCTATGCTGTTCCTAAGAAGCAACACTACCCGGGCATGTAAGTCAATCATTTAGAAACCTTGCTGTATGATTATCTTCTGTAAGGAAATGTATCCGGTATTAATGCTGTGCCTTTCTTACCATGAACGATATTTTTTATATATGAACAAATAGTAGATAAATGTTTCATAATGTTATGATGTTCCATGTGCTGTTAGGCATACTTTAGATTGGCCAAGGTAATTTGAGCTGTAGTGAGTCAATTTAAAACTACAGTATTGCATTTTACCCTAAACTATTTACTCCATGTTATAGAAAGTGTAATAGATTTAAAAGTATTTTCTAAATGGAGAGTAATTGGCTAAAAGTGTTAAATTTGAAAGCATTTAAGGACATAAGAACATTTTACTTAACCTAGATTAAAAGCATGTAGATTTATTTTTCACATTAACCATTGTATGTGTCATCATATCAAACATTTCATTAATGTTGTGAAAAATTAATCTCCAGTAACGAAGTGTCCTTTTTATTCTGAATGTGTTAACAGGAATCCCATGGGTGGTGATTACAGTCAGTACTATGAACAGTATTGGAATAATTATGCAGCCTGGCAGAACTACAATGCTTACTATGACCCATATTCATCTTCCTATGGGGATTACAGTACTGGGCTGGAAGGGGGCTCAGGAGATTCAAAAGATGCCAGCAAAGAAGATTTTGAGCCAGTAGGTAAGTTTTAACTCTGTTCAACACTCCCAAAGCTCAGTTAGATAAGGACATAGCATGAACACCTTTTGATGTTTGAATAAACCATTGATTGAAATATTGTGTTCAACACACCCTAAGCTTAGTTAGATAAGGACATAGCAGGAACACTTTTTGATGTTTAAATCAACAATTGAATAAAACATTGCCATTCATTCCTTCCAAGCTAAACCTGTGAAAGACTAAAGTTATTACATTTTTGCTTCCTATTTGTAACCAGAACATGAAATATTTATTACACTATTTTTATCCCCGTAGGGGGTAGTGCCATCATTATACCTTACAGGGTGCAGCGTCACTTCGGCCCATGTTTGCTGCAACTCCTTTCATTCCTGTTACTGTGCCTCCATTCATATTATCTTTCTTCCATCTTGTTATCCACCCTCTCCTAACAATTATTTCAAAGTGCAACTGTGAGGTTTACCTCCTGTTACACCTTTCAAACTTACCTACTCTGTTTCCTTTCCATTGCTGAATGACCATATAGGTCTTAGTGCTTGGCCACTGGCCTAAACTCTATATTCCATTCCTACACTATTTTTTTTGCAAGCAAGTTTTCATTGAAGCCATTTTATTTCTTCTGACAGAATGGAATGTACCAATAGACATTGATAAAGCCAATAAGGAGTATATTGATCGAAGTGAAGAATTGTGGCAAGCTATTGAGAAAGCTCGGTGGAATTTCTGGGATGAAGGAACCAAAGAAGAAGAATAATATCCTTCCCTGTGACCTTGTTTTTATGATCTTCTATCAATAAATTTATTGGATACCATGTATTACGTAGATTACTGCCCTATTGAGCTTTAAATCTAGTATGCTTATTGGTTATATTGCCATTAAGTAGCTTGGGATGTTTTACATACGTACTATTCTTTCAATTAAATTTGAGGTTTTGGTTCCTGTTATGACTGAAGGGACATCATGTTTTTTATAAGTAACTTCCCTGTTCTTCCCAGGTAGAACTGATTGACTACCGAGCCAACAAATGGCTATTCAGCCAATAGGAGGAAGTTAATATTTCTACAGTACGTGAACTTCTCCCTTGAACTGTCTGCTCCAAACATGTACCTAACTGAAACCTTATAATAAAACAGCATGCACTAGAGTATACAAGACATAAAGGGTTACACTGTAATTAATAAAATTTTGTCCCCACAATGCTTCTGTTTTCACAACAGCACTGTTTCCAATGAGGTAAAAAAAATTTAGTTTATTAAAAATAACTATGCCACAACAATAATTGATAACACTGTGATCAGGCATAATAGTATAGAAAACTCAAAATAAATGTCATAGAAATCCTCTTGTACACCAAATTATTTTTATTATGTAAGTTGTGAAGTTGTAAGTGTTCCAATACGTTGGACCCCTAAGTGTTGTGGTAATTTAGGAAACCTAAATTGCTGGTAAAGCTGCAAGCACTAAAACCAGTGCAGGTGTAACCATCCCAGTCAGTCATTACTCGACATCTTTTAACCTGTTGTGCATAAGAAATGGCAGTTGTTCCTACAAAAGTACCAACCTTCTTTTATGTATGTAGTATTCCTTAAGGCATGTCCACACAAGGAGGCTTGATCGTCGGGCAAGCATGTCTCTTTGGGCTCATATACCGGGCAAACCACCAAAATGTTCGTGTTGAGCGAAGTCACCAGTCATTTGCTGGTGATCTGAGGCAAGTACTGGTGATATGACACTGCCAGCCTTACGTTATCATAGTTACAACATAAAATGAAAATTAAAAGGACTGTTTAATCATAGATCTTTGTAACTTGAGCATGACTTGGCATTTAATATACGCACAAGCAAATAAAGAAAAACCAATGGATCTTACATAAATAAACAAATTAACATAAGAAAATGCCTTATCAATTGGAATATATAAATACTATAAATATACATATACACATACATACAGTATATACTATATACATGCATAACTGAGTAAAATAGTATGGAACATGAAGAATGTATTCTAAATAAATGCAAAAGCCACTAAGGAAGTGAAACAATGGAGTACCCTATTATTTCGCTTTCGTTCGTGGCAGGGAAGAAGAAGATGGGGACCAGAGGGGTATTGGCTACCGCCGGGAACCGTCTTGGCCGCTCGCGAGCGAGCGGTACTGAGTGTACAGTCGCATACCAGTGACCGAGCAGCCAGGGTCCAGACCGCTGAGCCTGCTCACCAGCAGGACCCAGGCACTGAGCGGAAGATGGGTGGCAGTCGCTCGGGTGACTCCCACCAGACCAGCGATCGTTCTCGCAGCAAGCATCCGGTTCCCAGGGTTGACGCGACGGTCCCACCGGACCGTTCGCGGGCTGAGGCTTTGAAGAGGTCCCCCCGGTCACCAGGCCCAGTCTCGGCATGGGCCAGGTACCGTGACGCGTCATGAGGATGGTGCACGCTCCCACAGTGAAGTGAAACAATGGGGTACCCTATTATTTCACTTTCATTCGTGGCTTTTACCTTTATACACACACGCACATATATATATATATATCCGTATATACTCGGGTATCATGCGACTTTTGAAGCCCTAATTTTGGAGCTAATTTTAAGGGGGTCGCATGTTACATGGGATACAAAATTCGAGTATGTAATAATCATAAATAGTATCATATGATAAAATACAAACATAATAGATATGCATCTTTTCCGTGGATATTTTATAAAGTTTTGTTTTACTTCACTGCATTCAATAATAATATATGTATTTTCGTATTACTATTTGCTTGTATTATAAAATACAAACTGCGATCAATGTTTTGTTTTTGGAAATCAGTTGAGGGCAATTCCAAAGAAAGTTTGTTTTGCTGTATTGAACTCAAATCCGAGCAACTTTCTTACCTCTAGTTAGCGCAAATGAATCTCAAGATAGGTACTCTATATGAGACAAGGTTATTTTACGTTGTACAAGGTGTGTTCAAGTGGAAATATCACTTGAAAACATCGTTTGTGAACGAAATTTAGTTAATTATTTTTTAGTAGATGGCGCTGAGGCCATTTGTATTGCGTAAACAAAAATCAACATTTCGTTCAATATTTTCACTTTATCTCATCAGAATACTACGAGCTATACGTATTTATCTTTTATTGGAGTGAAAACGGTAAAATGTGTTCTTTTCATGCCCATGAAGTTTCCGAAAGTTTCATCCACGTTGCCGATGTACGATAATAGTCGTTAGCGTATCAACATGCTTTCCTAAATTTCAGCTAAAACTTACAGATTAAGTTTAGCAGCATATGCCTTTGCCGATCTTTTGTCCATCGCGAGTAAGGCTATAATACTATTATCGTGCATCGGCAACAAGGCTATATAACTCCAGTAAACTTATGTCATCAAATACAACCGTATATAAAATTGAGAGACAATGATTTTAATAAAAACTTCAGGTCTTGAAAGAACACATTTTACTGTTGTTTTCACGCCGATAAAAAATAAGTAACGTAACGGTTAAGTTCATACTACGATTAAATGAACTGAAAATAGCGAACGGAATCGCGTCATATTTTTGCACAATAAACATGCCCACGATGCAATCTGTTAACGAAAAAAAAAATACTTTAGTTCACGAGACTTAATAAATTCATATTTCGACTTAAAAACACGTAGTATAATGACAAATTACTTTGTCTCCAATAAGTAGAATATCTAGATATTTTACGCTAACTAGAAGAAAGGCAATTCGCTACGAAATGAGTTAAATACGGAAAAATAAACTCATATTCGCCATCAGCTGATTTCCAAACAAAACTGACCACTTTGTTAGTATGTTATGATACAATAATATGAGAATACATATAATATTATTGGATACTGTAATGTATACCTTTTTAAACGAATCAGAAAAAGAAAAGATGCATATTCATTGTGCATTTATGTCGTAAATATACGTAGCCGTCAGCAGCCTAACATTGCTCATTTAGGTATGCCGATGTCAGTCCGAATCTGATTCTAGTTTCGTGTCCATTTTTTTTTTCGCCGATATGTCATAGTCAGAATGCATTGAAACGCCAAAATTGGCTTTTATTAATAAATTACTAAATTATATCGTATATGTAGTATGCAGTATACTGAAGGCTAGGCTACTGTATTCGTATATATACGATATATGTACACTCGACAAGAAAACTGATGATACAGTTTTCATTAGCTTTCGCTCATCCAATTTCCCATTTGTTTTTACTGAAAAGACATAATATCGATAAATTTACTCTAGAATATGAAAATATACTGCAAATTATATCATATAAATTAAAACTGCAAAACAAAACCGTACAGATACTTAAAAACACGATATATGTCCGAAGTAATTGGAATTTCTCAGATGGATTCGTTCATAGAAATCTGGTAGATATAATGTAAATTTCTGATTTTAGTACTATGTATCACGACGACAATATTTACTAGTTTTGCTTCTTGAACGGGGATATATTGCATCATCGTAAGTGGTGAATGCAATTATTTTAGTTTCTACAAACTTATGTTTGTATTCCAAAGCGATTAAAGTTAGCTGACGTCAATGGCACTCAATGTTGCGATGGCTAAGGTAGGTTGAAAAAATCTAGTTGCATCCGCAAGAGCGTTTTCTATGATGTGAGGAGGAGCGCTAGAACTTCGAGCGGGAAAGCGCAAGTCACTGGATACTGGCTAACGTAACGGATTTCACACTTTGATTACTTTGACGTTGACATGGATCGAATGCTAGTTGCTATTTACAAAGCTACTGCCTTTAAACATAAATCTTAATCAAGGTTAAAGTAGCATGTCAGCTCAAAGATTTTCTGGCTATATGCTCCCATTACGAAGCAGTTCGTAGTAGCCTACAGCCCTACACGACTGCATTTCTTTGCCGCGAGGCTGAAAGATCTCCCACGATATAAAACTTTAATTGCCTGTGCAATACATATTGAGTTATTTGTGGTAATAAATATTTTTACTTAACTCAGCTTTTTTCGTGAATGATTTGTGGATGAAACCCGATTTTCAAAAGTAAAGACTATATCAAGAGAGCAAGAATGACCGCGCACCCTGTGTCTAAAATTTTCCGTCTTTTTACAATCTTTGAATGCTACGGCAACTGTCGAATGTATCAAGATGAGGGTATGAATTTCTTAGAGAATTAACTTGAATATTGTGATCCTTCAAATTTTATCTAGCATAGTGCAGCACGATCTTGGCAGTCATATCATATCGCGCAAGCATAGGCCTATCGATAGAGATACTTAATTCATTATATTTTCTTCTGCCTTACCCCCGTCACAAGTCCTTCACCAGTACTATAATTCTCTCTCTCTCTCTCTCTCTCTCTCTCTCTCTCTCTCTCTCTCTCTCTCTCCAAAACATACTTTAAAACAATATATATTACCACTCAATCTCCCAAAGAAAATTTAATGAAATTAAGTAGTTATAAATAGGCCTAAGCTTTCACATGAGAAGAATTTGCTCTCTCTCTCTCTCTCTCTCTCATCTCTTCTCTCTCTTCTTCGTCTCTCTCTCTCTCTTCTCTCTCGTCTCTCTCCACTTTTAAAACACATTTGAAAAAATATTATCACTCAATCTCTCAAAGTAAATATAATGAATTGAGTATCGCTATAGATAGGCCTGCTTGCTTGCGCTCTCTCTCTCTCTCTCTCTCTCTCTCCACTTTTGAAACATTTGTTTAACAAATATTTTCACTTAATCTCTCAAAGTAAAATATAAGGAATTAAGTATCTCTATCAATAGGCCTATGCTTGCGCGCTCTCTCTCTATCGTCATAATATTCCATTCTTTACTGTATTGTTCCTCACGATTTCCACAAGCACTGCCCAAATTTTAAAACCCTTTCTCTCATTGTTTAAGATACGTCTTTAATTACGCATGAATTTTACGTCGGGGTTTAGTGTCAAACATTACTTATAAATAAGGTTTCACAATAGGTTTTAAAAAAGGATGATCGATATTCTACCCTGAACTGACATTACCAAACCAATTAACGAATAATATAGAGCCTGTTTCTACTTTCAAGTAAAATGATTATAGGACCTCAACAGAATCTTTATGGTGTAAAGTTGATGGAAATCTAGAAAGCAACAAATGCTATGATTTTGAAGCTCCGCCCCCTTTTAAGAGTTGCCAGGTGTGGCATTATTGAACAATATATGTCCGAAGATTTAATAAAACTGTATCTTAAGTTTCCTTGCCGAGTGTACCATGATATCATCATCGTATAGGCGAGGCTTACTTGTTAAATGTTATTCAATTTTTCTTGGTACTGAGTCATCATAAGCCATTGTGCATTGAACCTAGAGAATTGGCTGAAATTAATAATTAGTATGCCATATACTATGTATAAAGTATGCTGTGTAGTGTAGGCTAGGCTACCCTATACGTAAAGATGGTACTGATTACCATAGTGTAGGCTACGCTAGTATATTAATATTCTTATGGTAAATTAACATGGACTGACTTACGTCCAAATCGATTTATGACTGGTTATTCATAACCAATTATGGTAAGTCGACTACTACCTGTAATGTAAAAATAAATCTATTCTCATTAACGTCATTTGTAACGTAACTATGGTAATTTTTTACTGTCGTACGATGGTTAAAAAGGCTGTTTTTATCAGATTGGTTGTTCACGGCAAATCAGCTGTTTCTGGCTGTATGAGTTTTCCAAACAAGTATATCATTACTACCGATTACTTTTTGCATTCTCTTTTACTTTTTTAAAATTAACTAGAAGATGGGATAGATTAAGAGATGGAGGAAAAGGGGTTAGCCTAACTAAAAAATGGAATGGATGAAGAGGAGGAAAAAAGGTTAGCCTATTGCTAAATTTTGGTGTCTAAATTTAACTCGCGTGATACGTGAGATACGTAATAAAATCATTTTTGAGTGTGATAATTTGGGGGTCACATGAAATGCGAGATCGCATGTTATGCAAGTATATACGGTATATGTTGTGTTTTAGTTTTTCTTGTGTTATTAAGTCTTACTCTTTCGTAGTTTTGTTTGCATTTGCTTCTCTTTTAGTTTTGTTATATGGGGTTATCCTTCATCTACAATGGGTTGAGTTTAAATCTCTCTTAGGAACTTAATGCAATATATTGTAGAATACTTAAGTGCTTTTGGACGTCTTGCTGATTTATCTTATTTCATCTCAGTTAGTTCTTTTTCATTTAATTCACTTTCTCAGGAGGCTTTTGACGTAAATTCGTTTCATTGGATTCTGGGCAAGTTAAACACCACGTTTCTTTCTTAATTATTATTATAACACACAAATTCATTGTCCAATCACACACAAATGAACTGACACATGCATTGCGTCCAGAGGTGAGTTCTTAACTAAAGTTTTCTGTCCTTTCAACTGAGGTCTGGACCCATTTCTTCAATTCAGGCTCCACCTTCTTTTCTACTGGAGAACACCCTAATTCTTCATAATTGGTTACTCTTGTCCGCCTACTGTTTCCGGTTACGCCCTTTGACGAATCAGAGTGTATGCCGTTAGCCTTCGTTACCACCCACTTGCTGGGTCACAGTTCAATACTAACAACTTGCCTCATCAAATTTTGTTGTGTCGCTAGCACTGGTTTTATGGGTCTCACTTTTCAAACATCCTATTTTGCATTCAGTTTCTACCTCTCTCTCTACCTCTCCTTTGCCTTCATCTACCATAACTCGACTACTATGAGATTCAGGGTCTCTGTAACACGGTTTTTTGGACTTTGCTCCTTTCAAAGCATCGGATGTAGCTGAAAGTTGACATATGTATATTTTACAACCACACACAAATTTTGTCAGCATTATCAATAACCTAAACCCGATAGTTTTAATTTTTATAGAGTAAAAATTATCTAGCCGACGCCATGGCCAATGATTACGAGCCAAGAGTCGAAAAACATTCATTACGTAAGGAAGGTAAACAAACGCCTTTTGACTAAATGTTGCCCCGCCCATCCACCAGACAGAAATTCCATCGGCTCTGAAACCCAAAGACTTTATGAATGGCGGAACGATACATAGATGTGGGTGGGGTATCTGTGCTAGCGTAGTAATACTACTGTAGCAGTAGTGCCGCAACAGTATAGCAGTAATATACATGAATTAAACGTTTAGGCCAACTGCTGGGATCCTTGAGGATCATTTAGCACTTCTTACAACTACTCGAGAAATTAGTTTTTTATAGCCAAAGTTAAATTTTCTAATCCAACAATGCCCATGTAGCCTTCAGTGTTATCCTGAATTATAACGAGGCCAAAGTGGGTGGAGCCTCATGAAGTCACCATTCTGACGATAATTATTGGTGAAGGTTTAAAGCCAAAATACGGTACTGGCTATTTTTTTTCAGTAAGTAGGTAGATAGCCAATAAATAAAAATTGCTTGACATTGGATATAGCAGTTATCAAATCAAGCTTGTCTACTATCTTTTTTGGTAATTACCAACTATTCCCTACATCTTGTCAATCTGATTGTGACCTATAAAGTAGACTGTAATTTCTTTGGAAACTTATTTTGGGAGTTAGACTAATAATCAAAATGTTTTTGTATTTATTAACATATTTTGTTGGTTTGTTCATTATGACAATTATCAGTGGAGAGGTTCCAGAATTCATAAAGGTGTACTGCCTTGCTTGTATTTAAATTTGTATGTCATTGTTGCCAGAGGTTTAGCCTTCGTTACGTATAGCCAATCATCCACGAGAAAGAGGGAAGAAATGATGTCATAAGTACTAACGAGTGCGTTCGAACCTTTTCTCTGAGTAAGTTGGCCCGTCTCCAAAAAGGTCACTTTTACATTATAGTACCAAATTTATTCAACCTACGTAGTGCATAATACACTCAAAATTATGTGTTGATCCCTAATATGTATTCTGAATAAGCGCTATATTTATGAAATGCATAGATAAAAAGTTATTGCGAAAAAACCGTGTTACAGAGGCCCTGAATCTCATAGTAGTAGATTTTCCTTGATAATTTATTCCCTACATAATTAATCTTCTGCCTTTACATGCTTTACACACACACACACACACACACACACACATATATATATATATATATATATATATATATATATATATATATATATATATATATCTATATATATATATATAATATATATACACACACACACACACACTAATACATGCAAATGCAGTCGTGGTTCTCTATACTGACACCAATTATCTTGAACTATCATTATAGTTCCCAGAGTAAAATCAAAATTGTGACTGAATGACAAACATTTTTTGATAGGACATCTTCCTAGACACAATCTCTACCAAGGCGCCTCAGTGGGTGATCGGTATGGTCTTGGCCTGCCACCTGGGTGGCCGCGAGTTCGATTCTTTGGCCTTCTACTGTCGAGTAAGAGACGTGTATTTCTGGTGATAGAAGTTTACTCTCGATGTGGTTCGGAGGTCACGTAAAGCCGTTGGTCCCGTTGCTAAATAACCACTGGTTCCGTGCAACGTAAAAACACCATACAAACAAGCAAACAATCATTTCTCTTCGAATACCAGTCTCTCCCTCTCATGTAGACCGTCTTGGTAATTGTTACTTCATTTCTGTTCGAATTCCAGTCTTTCTCTCTTTAGTTATAGTTTCTTTATATCTATTCCAATTCCGCCCCCCTCCGCCCTGCCCTGTCTCTCTGTCTCTTTCTTTGTAACTAAGAAATGTCAGCGTTGCTTCCAATCGACCCATGGTGGCTAGTATTGCTCAGAAACGAAACTGTTGTGAGGACCAGAGATTAAGACAGGTAGCCGGGTACTGATGATTTACTTACTGTTGTTGTTTGTTGTTTTAGATTAAGCTGGTTTTATGCCAGCACGGGCTCTTGCTCAAGAGCAGCCCATAGGTCATATGAATATTTGCAGGTGAAAAGGGTGATTTTTAAGAATATGCGGTGCAACTTTGTAACCCTGCCTGTTTCACCTTTCATTTCCTTTGCAAATCATACCATAAACCTGCATATCCCATTGATATAAATAAATAAATAAAATAAAGTTGTTGTTTACAGACGAACTGGGTTGACATAGACAGGTGCGGACGAATAAGTAGTACAGACTCGCACAAAGAGCGAAATGACTCTGAGACAGTAGATTTGTGTTTTCTTACAAACATACATTCAAAGATAATAAGGCGTACAAATAATGAAATTGCATGTGCTATACATCAGCGGAAAGGCCGCGGAACGCTCTACAGGATGGAAGTAAGAACAACGCAACTTGTTGACTGGATACAATGAAAATAAGGAAAAAGCGTTGTCTTTTGTTGTGCTGCATAATAATTTGAGTATGCATAAAGAAAAAGACGAGTGGTGCAAATATTGGCTAAATAGGAGAGATGTTTGCAGGAGCCACACAACAATAGTACTTAACTACAATATGACCGTAGGTGGTTACAGTTCCATTTCAAAAAATGTATTACATTTTACTACATCACTTTGTTTTCCTTCCATTCTACAGTACATTCTTTCAGTTCAAGTAAATTAAAGGTAACCTTGTTACATTGTGTAAGATTTGTATGCAGTATATAACTGCGTTAAGCATTCAAGAAATGTTTTGTTACGGTTGAACGGTACTATATGGAACTACTGAAAAAAGGTCAATGTAACTGTCTGAATTTGTGTTTTATTGCATCTTGCTTCGCTTAAATTATTGGCTTGGCAATTCCACTGCATATATATATATATATATATATATATATATATATAATATATATATATATATATATACTAGGACATTGTCAAGGAACAATTGAAATACAGTTGGAAAGAGTCACCAGGTAAACAAAAAGATCAAGAATCTTCTTCTTCCCAGCTTGTTCCCATTTTTATATGGGGTCGCCGTTTCGGATGAGCCATTTCCATCTATTTCTATCCTGCACTTCTGCCTCATCAATTCCCTTCTCATGTAAGTCTCCTTTCACACAGTCCTTCCATCTCTTTCTTGGTCTCCCTCTTCTTCTTCTTCCTTGCACCTCCATCCCCATAGTATGTCTCCCAGCGTGGTCCTCATCTCTCCTCAACAGGTGTCCATACCATCTTAGCCTCCCCTTCTGCACTTTGTTTGACACTTCCACCACCTTAGTCGACCCCCTTATGTAGTCATTTCTGATCCTATCCTCTCTTGTCACCCCAGTCATCCACCTAAGCATTCTCATTTCTGCCACATCCATCTTCCTCTGCTTTGTTTTTCTCATGCTTGCTGTTTCCGTACCATACAGCATTGCTGTTCTTACCACCGTCTTGTGACATTTTCCTTTTAACCTAAGCGGTACTCCAGTTGTTCCAGCCTGCCTGTACCCGATGTTTTACTTCTTCTTCCATACTTCCTCCAGCGTTAACAAAAGATCCCAAATACTTAAACTTATCAACTCTCTTTATTTGCTCTCCACCAAGCTGAATACTTTCTCTATCATCCCCCTCAGTGGTGGTGCACATATATTCTGTCTTAGATCTACTTATTCTCATTCCTCTGTTCTCCAGTACTTGTCTCCATCTTTCCAATTTCACTTCCAGATCTTCCCTGTTCTCTGCACACAAAACAGTATCATCTGCATACAATATGTTCCATGGTACTGTCTCCCTTACTTCCTCTATTATAACATCCATCACTATGTTAAAGATAAATGAGCTCAGAGCCGACCCCTGGGGTAATCCTACTCTCACCTCAAAACCCTCTGTCTCCCCAACACTGCTCCTCACTCTGGTAAATACATTCCGGTACATCTCTTGTATCAATCGCACGTACTTCTCTGGCACCATCTTCTCCCTCAGACTCCTCCATACCTCTTGTCTTGGGACTCGGTCATAAACCTTTTCAAGGTCAATGAATACCATATGTAGGTCCCTTTGTCTTTCCCCGAATTTCTCCATTAGTTGCCTCAGACAAAATATACCATCTGTTGTTCCCCTTCCCTTCATAAATCCCATCTGCTCTTCACCTATTTGTACTTCTTCTCTCAGTCTAGCATCTATCATCCTTTCCAGTATCTTCAAAGTGTGGGACATCAATTTAATGCCCCTATAATTACCACACTCTTGGACATCGCCTTTCCCTTTAAAAATTGGGATCAATATACTCCCACGCCACTCATTTGGTATCTTTTCCTGTTCAAGGATCTTTATCATAAGATCGTACAGTATATCCACTCCTTCATCTCCTAATGCTTTCCATGCCTCCACCGGGATCATGTCTGGTCCGGTTGCCTTCCCATTCTTCATCTTCTTCAGTGCATTTAGTACCTCTTGCCTAGAAAACCTCATTACCATGCCAATGTTCACTTGCCCATCCTCTCTTATTAGTCTATTATTTTCTTCATTTAACAACTGTTCGAAATATTCTTTCCATCTCTTCACAATGTCTTCCTCCTTTCTAAGTACTACACCCTCTTGATCCTTTATTTGTTTGATATGTGTTATATCTTTGGTGCTCTTATTTCTAGCCTTTGATAGCTTGATCATCTTCTTTAATCCTTCCTTTGTCCCCAGCTCATTATACACATCATCATACGACTTTGCTTTAGCTTGGGCTACCACCCTTTTCACCACCTTGTTTTTCTCTCTGAACCTATCTATGTCTTCCACTGACTGTACTCTTCCCATCAAGAATACCAGATGGTTAATTGTCAAAAGGGTAAAAATCAAAGAGATAACCCAGGATTATCGATATCACACGGTCACAAACTTAAACATAGATTTAACCCTAAGAGAAACTACAACGTATCCATGTAGTCCAAAACATGTAAAAACTTAATATATTAATTTTGTTGCTTATATTTATCTACAACGTTTTCATGGTGAAGGCGTTGAGTTTAAGTAAACCAAGTCTTAGATATAGAACATTTTCATTATTTGACTTGATGGGATTAAGGCTCTTGCTTGACTCCAGTTAATAGGATGATCTAAATCTCTCATAAGTACGAATAATGCGTTCGATATTTGCCCAGTTCTCACAGAATATTGATGCTGTTTGATTCGTCGTGAAAGATTTACCGGCTTGACCGTAATATGCTTTATCACATCTTTTGCAAGGAATTTCATATAGGCAGCCGGGAAGATCTTTAAGAGAATTTTTTTTATCACTAAACTCTTGACAATAATATTACTGAAAACAACATTTATGATAAAAAGCTTTAAAATTCTAGGAATTTCTAAAAACCTCCTACTTAGGTTAATTTTAGAATGTTATTCTTACTAAATTCAAGTGTGTCATTAGTTAAATGAAATATTTTTATTGCTCTTTTCCATGCCACATCTACAAAAGTCCTTGGGTATTTAAGTTTCAAGGCAATATAATTATATATATATATATATATATATATATATATATATATATATATATATATATATATATATATATATAATTTGGCCCACTTGGAAAATATGATGCGGGCGCTGTGCAAAGACTTTTTTTCTTTTTTTCAATACCTTTATTGCTTCTCATCCCTTTTATCTGTATTTGTTCACGCATTTATGCATGTAGAAGAGTAAAACCCTATCCGGTGTAGTTTTATCATCAGTTTGGCTGCCTTGTAATTAAACTTCGGTAGTCTTATCTTGTATTATAAAGTTACGTGTGAGAATTTTAAATATGTTTGTAATAAAGTATTTCTTTATGGATGCCACGGTTCCTTGGTGATATCTTATTTTCCTTTGATATGGTCTTTATATTACACTTGATTTCTGAGCTTTTATGACTATACTGCGCTGTTTTGTTGCAGATAATTGGCAAAAACGAAGTAATTCGCATTTTTGCATAAGTATATTCTGTTTACTCGCCACTTATTTCTTTTCACGTCTTGCAGTATTATCTGTGATTTTGCCAGAATCCACAGTCACATGTAGCAAGAAAAAGAAATGTTCACTTAAGAAAAATAGCAAATCTTATCATCATAAGATAAAAGATGAGAAAATCCGGTCTGTTTTCATGGCTGAACGGGATAATGCTGACGACAAAAGGCTATGTGCTTTGTAAGTGGTTACAGGTGATGCAAAAGCTCTAAATTACTATAAAAATGCAGTAACATGCAATTTAAAAAATACTTTAGAATTTAATATAGGTAAAAAATAAGTACAATAGTCTATAGATACGTTCTTTACGATTGCTGAGCGTTAAAACCTAATAACTATATTCGTAGTCGCAATTTCGTCTTAAATTAAAATCTATCTTAAAATTGTTGCCATAACATTCAATCTAACATAGTACTTTTCTTGATAATTATGTAAAGGAATTTTAGTTAAGTATATTTTGTACGAAAAGTTTCCAACGCCACCCACAGGATGCGTTTCGTTTGGGTTACATTTGAGTAACATCGCCATGACGCAATGTGCAAGGAGTCCAACGTTACCAAGCGTATGCTAAAGTAGACTTTAAATGCGAAGGAATATAAACTCTATTTTACGGAGCTCGCTTTCCTCGTACAGCTGTTGGCTGGACATGAGAGTATAACCGAACGCAGGGTCCTGACATGCAAAGTTGCCAATTAAGCTTTTATTGCTAAATTTAGCAACTTTTTTGCTTATTACAAGACTCGGAGACTTTTTTTAAGCGAACTATCTAAGTTTTATAAATATATCTAATATTTTTATCAGACACATCTATATTTGTACCTTTTCCGTCTTTTTGTAATAAATTTAGCGACAGCGAGTTAACACCAGTAGGCAACTCGGAAATTTAGCGACACCGTAGCAGCAGCCGACACAACACAATCTCCAGCAGTAGGTGAAACACCATCGACTCTCCTGCTACGATTACAGTCACCCTCCACCAAAACTCGGCGATATGGCAGTCAGTGGCACCCGGACTTTGAATCTCGTTCGGCACAACTTGGGTGCCATTCAGAATGTGTCTTCGAGGGCCAGGTAAGTGATAGAGAGAGGACGTTTTATATATTTTTCCCCGTGAAATGTTGCATGCAAGTGCTGGTGTAGCGGGAACCGGTTGTCAAGTTGTAATGTGAAGGGCACAGAAAGGTCGGCTGTTTGTGAGAGTGTTGTTACCTGTGACAGGTAATGAGGCACACTTGGGCATGACTGTTATCATCAGCAATCTTTAATATATTAGGCTTGTAATAGTTAACATTATTCGACCTGTAGGGCTCTGTAGCGTAGATCCGATGCCTACAGTCTTATACGTTCCCACGGCACGTAGGCAGAATTAGAGCAGTTTAGCTATTTGGTGTTATTTAAGACATCCAATTTCTACCCAATGAAAGATTAACCAAAACAAAATCAATTTGCACCCAACGAATGAAAGTAATGAATTGAAAAGGTATATATTAAACTCTCCAGGGAAGTTTAATTAACTCAAGTAGGTAGGATGTCTGCTTTGTATCTAGGTAGTAGCAATACTACGGTGTTACTGGAAATCACCGACTGGAATTCATCAATAAATCGTCTAGACGCAGAGAAGGTGTTCTGCCATTCCGTATTGATAAGTGTAGCGAGGGTTGGCTTTTTGAAATAATTTTGGATCATGTCTACCTATATATTATATATGTAATATATATATATATATATATATATATATATATATATATATATATATATATACACATATACATACTATATACATATATATTTATAGGTAAATAAATTATTACCAAAGTGGTATAATATTGTCTTGAAAAATAGTGGGTTCACTAATCTTGGAATGCTCACAATCTTAATAATAGATAATAGTAACTCAAGTTACACTTCCAGCAAAAATAATAATAATAATTATAAAAGTAGTAACTTGAGTTAATCTCATAACAGTAATAATAAATAACAGTAACTGAAGTTACACTTCCAGCAAAAATAATAATGATACAGTAACAATAGTAACTTGAGTAAATCTCATAGCAAAAGTAACAGTGACTTAGGTTATTTTACACTCATTGTAATAATAATGGTTGATTCTCCTAGTGATAGTAACTTAACTTACATTCATATCAAGTACATATGGCTGGATACATAGTAGAGGATGTGGTTACTTAATTTATTGAATAATATTCACATTTTCATACATTAATGAAGCAATAACGTTTAATGAAAGCAGCCCATGCAAGGGTAATGAAGTAATATAGTATGCAAGACTACTGTTGAAGAAAATTGATAATAATGATGATGATGATAATAGCAGGATGTTAGTAAAATTAAGGGACAACAACCACACAGGAATAGATAAAATAATACTGCAGACAGAGTCGGTACGTACATACTAGGCTTGAATTATTACAGGCTAGGCTAGTCTTGATAACTGCCAACTTTAATGTAGCCTGATAGTGATGTGTAATAGGTAACCTAGAATGATGAAACAATAAAGGCAGTAATGGTGAAAGTTGATGAAGAAACAGTGAAACATAAGAAAATAGTTTAAATTACACTTGGTGAAAGAATATGGTAATACTACTTTAGTTCTGAATCAAATGGAAGACCTTATACGTATATAATCTGAATGGCTGCTTTTTCTAACCAATGTTGTAGATGCTAATTAGGTACCTTTCTGTTTTTCACTCTACCCTATATGAAATTGAACATTATTTGTGACCTACCTATGTGGGTATGGGTCTTTTTAATAGTGAAAACAAAGGCAAATACAATGCACCTGTTAGAAAGTAAGAAAAATATGAATTTCAACATAGGTCCTAATCTGTCGAAGTACGTAGGCCCATGTCTTGAATATCATAAACATACATAGACTATACTAAGGATAGTTACACAGTTGCTTCCTAACCTAACCTAACCAGGTTTAGAGGAGGGTTGTAAAAAAAAAGCAGTTTTCATGTTTTTTTTAGGAAAAAAACTTTTTATTGTTTGGATTTTTTTTCCTTGCTGCCAAAATCTCCATTTTTGAAGACCTTTTGTATAGTTATTATAGGCTTATGATGTTATGTAAGACTCACACCTTCCTTCTATATTAGAGGAATTAGAAGACTGATGTTTCGGTTGAACATGTTTGAATTAGAAGACTGATGTTTCGGTTGAACATGTTTGATGCTGAACACGTATCATATCATACATAGTTGTTTGTATATGGAACAAACCTCCGGTCTAAACAGTAGGATAATCTTCTAGCGCTAGCTGGAAAACCAGTAAAAACAATAACAATAAAAGATTGTAAAACAAGGAATCTGTGGCATATGGCAACTCATGCATATACAGAGTGGATGCTTGGTCATCGACCAAGATCATACCCCAGCAAAATATCAGTCTTTCTTCTACCGCCTTGGAAACCGGAGTGTCGCTTCACTCTCCTTTACCAAGCCAGTTGGTTTTTTAATCGTAGCCTGTGCTATTTTATCAGGAATGGAGTTCTGTGGACGTCAACATTTTTAGTCAATCCATTGCTTGCCATGTTGACCTTCCTTCGGACAGGTGCTTTGCTGTAGATGCGAATTTGTCATTTTTGAGGAACTGTTGCTAATCAGACAGTTTTCTTACCTCTATTCCTGTTCAAATGCATTGAAATTGAAATAACTGGCCCCAGTACCTTGTGGTTTCAAGATATGATTGCAAAGCCTTAGCATCTTTAAATATACATAATGCCAGTGACAGTAGCCCTGACCAAGACTTGACAGTTTTCTTGAGGGTGACGTGATGCTGAAGTTAATCAAGGCTGTAGTCTATCAAGGCAGGTTATAAGACTACAATTGCCTCCTTATGCAAGAAAGTGGCGGGCTTTCTGTCATGCGTCATATTAATTCGTGAACAAATAAAATACCAAGTCTTGCATAGCTCAATTCCCTAAAAGAGGCAAGAATGTTCATAGGCCTATGGAAATGAAAAATATCTGTTGGAAAAGGAGTACTATCCAAAGATTTAAATGTTTCAAGATTTCTACCAAAAACATAAATGGTGCAAAATGAGCTACGTATTAGGAAATAAAGACTGAAGTTTACTATAAATTAGCAGATACAGTAAAAGGAAGATATATGAGTAGCAGTTGGTCTTATTAATATTATATAGTATATATATATATATATATATATATATATATATATATATATATATATATACATCATATATACATATATATATATATATAATATATATGTTATATATATTTAAACATATATATGTTAATAATATATTACATAATATATATGACGAGTTAAAAGGGTTTATTGATGCTTAAAAAGGGCGAAGGCATCAATGGCAGGCAGCAGAATTCCTACAGTATATTAATTTACAACACACTAATACCAAGTTTACTATAGAAGAGGAAAAGGAAAATTGTCTACCATTCTTAGACATTTGCGTTAACAGAATTGACCATCAATTTAATACAGCTGTCTATAGGAAAAAAACATATACTGGTCTAGACTAATTTTTACAGCTCCTGCCAAAGAAGTTTTAAACTTAACACTATCTCCACTTTAGTTCATAGAGCCCTGAAGTACTCTTCGAGTTGGTACATTTTTCATTGGGAAATAGAATTTTTACTATCTTTTTTCCAACAAAATTCATATCCCAAAGACTTAGTTCAGAAAATAATTAACAAAATTTTAACTAAATATCTGAAACCAGTACCACCGATTGTTGACATTCCAAAGAAACTCATGTATGCCTCGATTCCTTATATTTCCAACCTGAAACTGTCAAAGAAACTTACTCAAATCATTGAAGGTGAAATCCATGCTTAAAATTAAAATTAATATCAAATAACCCGAGTAAAATTGGCTCCCTGATCTGCTTTAAAGATCGTCTGCAGCCTTTTACGAGGTCTAATGTTGTGTATAAATTCACGTGCCCAGGATGTCCTGGTATTTACGTTGGATCTACCAAGAGGCTGTTGCAAATGCGATATTGCAGCCACATGGGGTATAGTTTTAGAACTGGCCAGAGATTTAAGTAGACCAGATCATTCAAATATCAAAAATCATGCCATCAAATGTAAGATTGAAGTCAAGAAACAGCACTTCTCCATTTTAGGTTACAATAAGGACTCTGAGTATTTAACAACACTCGAGTCATTATTTATCAAAAGACTTGTTCCCTCATTGAATAGTGGTAGTTCGTCTCCGCTATACCTGGCATAGTCTTCTTTCTGACCTCAATCTGTAATAAATACATTTATTCAATTTACAGGATCTGTAAATATAAACCCATGACCTGAGGTCATGGCATTAGGAGGGTCCTACGTGACCAAAGCAGATCTAGATTACGCTATGCGCTGTCTGCAGTAGCCTGGTCTAGCTCGGAGCGTTGTCAACATTTTATGTTAATGATAACTTTGCACAACTTCCATGGGAAGCGGTTGACCTGTTAACCTACGCCGGAACTTGTAACTTCCGAGCCGGCGGACTACGTATGTTTTTATATGAATTGCTGAGATAGCTAATGTTCCGCTATCGACGCGATGCTTTAGAATGGCAGTTCCGTGCCAACCATCAAACATATCGTTCTTCCGACCGAGCTGCATCTCCTAGTATGGAGTTACAGAATAAAGTTGTTATATTTGTTCAACTTATCTGTTTGAATCATCTCCTTTAGTTAAGAAGAACCACTCTACTAAGATATCCCAAGGAGATGGGAGGAACCAGAAATACTTACGAATGACAGTCGTAAGGAGAACACAAAAAAAAGTCTATCGCCAAGCGAAGAGACTTAAAAATCTCATTTCTAGTCATTCTCTCTCCTCCTTTCTTAGCAAATGGTTGGTGTTTTAGTGGTCGTGTTTTAATGTTCTTATTTCACTTTTAACTTTGAATTATGCTAATTTTTAAGTTATAATTTTTAAATTTAAAATTTTAGATTGTAATTTTTATTTGTATTTTGCATTTATTAATTTAAAATGTACTTTTATTTTTAACAGACTGATGATGCACAAAGTTCCTTGTGCGAAACGTTTCTTAACGAATAAACACTTTTAACTCTTCATGTGTCTTCGGCTTTCCTGAAGTTATGAATGTATACGGAAGTTCCTGCATATCATATATATATATATATATATAATATATATATATATATATATATATATATTATATATATATATATATATATATATATATATATATATATATTATATATATATATATATATATATATATATGTGTATGTATATATATATGTATGATATATATATGTATGTTATATATATAATAATATATATAATATTTATTGTATGTATATAAATTATTATATTAATGTATGTTATATATATATATATTTATATATATATATATATATAGTATATATATATATAAATTATATATAGAATATAGATAGAATATATATATATATAATATTATTATATATATATAATATATATATTTATATATATATATATTATAAATATATATATAAATATATATATAAATAATATATATATAATATATATTATATATATAATATATATATATAAATATATATTATATAAGTATATAAATATATTATTATATATATATTATATATAGATATATATGATAGATATATATATTCTATATATAATAATAAGGTTATAGTGTGGTGCAGTGTTGTTATTCCAAAAGGCAATAACTTATAAAGAACTTAAAGAAAGAAGAGGCACGGATAATAAGAAAGAAAGAGGGATAAGAGAATGAAAATAATCAATTTTACGAAGGTATCGTTATCTCGGACTCGACCCAAACGATAAGGCTTTTAGACCTAAAGCCCTGTGGCTTCCATCTCCCCCAAAAAACCTCTGTCCGTACCAGGGATTAGTGACCGACAGGAGATTAATGGCCGATGAGCAATATCTCCCAGGCATCTTCGAGAAATCGGAACCCAACTCATTAGCGCCTATGAATTAATCGGCGTTCCCTTCGTGTGACAGGTCAGAGAGAGCCATCTGGCATGCGTTAAAAAGGAATTCTATGACTCTTTGTTAGAAGGAGGGAAGTGCCAAATTCTTAAGAGCTCCACCCTTTCCAAGATAGACCTATGGACTTCGACGAATCAAGAAGCAGAGCCAGATAGTGAGGTCACCCCAGAAATGTGTTTCAACGAATGACCTATGAGGATACCAAAGGGATACACCCCCAAAAGCTAAGACATCAAGCAGGAAGCGTATACAAATTCAGAGCCTACGAATCACTGTAGAAGACATGACAGGAAGGCGGGTTGTATAAAAGTTTGTAGCCATTCAGGCACAAGAAGTCTTTCAGAAGATGCCACACCCAGTCAAAATCCAAAGGTGGTCCTAAGAAGATATCATCCTAATAAAAAGGCCAGACAGAGAGAGAGAAAAGCAGAGAAGAAAACGACAGAGTGGAGAAAAAGGGGGGAGAAGAGAATAAGAAGAAAAGAGTGGTGCAGCCGCCGAACAGAGAGAAGAAGAAGACACAGAGTCCAGCGAAGAACAAGTACAAAGTGTGGTGTGCGAGTCTATAGACAGTGAAAGTGACTACCATACTCAGTAAAATTCCCTCGTGCCTACTAACTCGTAATTGCAACAAGTGCCTTTCAAAGAATTAAGTTTTATCAGTCCAAGAGCCCAGTAACTCAGAAGGTGGAAAGTTTATATATAGAACCCCTAGTGAAGAATAAACACATTTATAAGGACACTAAATTAATTTATCTTCCTAATTATAACCCCTTTTAGCTAATTCCAGATTAAGAACATTCTTTTCCTTAAATTACAGCCTCCAAGTCGGCGCACGTTACCTTAGAGCTGTGTGCGAAGTGTAAGTACCGCCACACACACACACACACACACACACACATATATATATATATATATATATATATATATATATATATATATATATATATATATATATATATATATATATATATATATATATATATATATATATATATATATATATATATATATATATATATATATATATATAGTATATATATATATATATAATATATATATATATATATATATATATATATATATATATATATACTATATATATTGTTACGTATGAAGCCTGGCCTTGAAAGGGCTTGAATACATAAACAGGAATAGTTGAGGGAAAAGGATTTAAAGTGAAAATTTACTTTAGAGGAAAAGGTCGCCAGAAACTCAGCTAATTACATCTATTTATTTACATGAGGCTACTTAACAGCCAGGGCAAGTAAATGCAACTGGTCCCCACGTGGACTATTAATATCTCTCAAGGGTATGATAGTTGGCTCAAAATGAGATTCACGTAAAAGCTGGTTTCGAAATCTTGCGGTAATGCAACACTTGCGAGCGAAGAGACTTGGACACATGACTCAGGGAATCTGGAAAAAGATCCCAGATTAGACAAGATAAAAAAAAAGGACTTCTTGCACAAGTTACGATTATTCAATTTTCTTTAACACTGGGGAAAAGGAACTCTAATGTTTAACTGAGGTATGCACTGAAGACTTAGTCTTTAACAAGGCTCAAGGGGAAACACGTGGCCCGATGAGGACACAGGGCTTTTGATGTAAAAGGGATAAAAGTGGGCATTGAAAAGGAAATTAGCAAGAGTCGTATGGTAGTAAAAGGTGCTGGTTTGGAGTTTACACTTTCTAGACGTACCTTAATTACTTGGACCTGTATCGTGCTCTGAAGATAGTCCCACCAGCGTTTGGACAGAGGGCTGATGTCCCGTCAGAGGAGGAGGCTAGAGGCACGTCTGCCTCGCTTTAGGAGTCGCTTCTGACTGAGAAAGATGCTGGTTCTCACTTAATTACTTGGGGCTTCCATACACCGCCTCGGGCACTGCCTGAAAGTGGTAAACAACTGCCAGCAAATTGGGAAGGAAAATAGGTCTTATTGTAGAGGTCCCTAAAATCCATCTCGAGGCCTAGCTCCTCTCCTGACTTGCCTATCTTACCCTAAGCTTCCGTCAGACCGGAAATTCCTTCCTACCCTCTACCGCGTGTTTTTCTCCCAAAATCAGTTGCTTTAGAAGGCATGGCTGCTGCTTTTATAACTAAGATACCTTAAATACTGCTGGGAAGATGAGGCGATCAATAAACGTAGCAGCTCCCCCTGTTAAGAAGGCATTCACTCCCTTTCGGGCGTGAAGGCCTTGGCTTAAATAAGTTGATTGTCTCGACTACCCAGTTCTCCTACTCTCACTAAAGTATTTTGAGCAGCAATACAGCTAACTACAGTGACCTACCTAACTTTTAGGTGAGGATGCTAAGTGTACTAACTTATTGGGTTAATGTAGTCTAGCCTAAGTGATAACTACGGGTCGCCTGTGACGACAATCTACTCCACCCCTAGGTAAAGTTACTTGAAAATTCTTTTTCCTTCTACCCTAATGCCCTGGTACTAAATCATTAGCCTAACCTACTCAATACAGTTAATGGGAGACGCAATCATTCCAGTGTGTGGTACGCAAAGCAGTGATGTGTCGCCGGAATTGTTAAAATACATGATGTGAGGTAATGATGCGTGAGGATGATGAGTGGTTAGTGGACCAGGATGGAAATGTAATGAGGTAATTATATATTTAAATGAGGGTTAGTATTACCAATTCTAGGGGTTAGAGGGTTAGTTTTATTGGCAGAGATCAGGCTGGCTACCTTCTCTGGGTAGGTGCCAGGATCACTCTGCAAATGAATGTGACACTGCACCTCGGGCACAGGTGTCAAGGAGAGCATGTGGCTCTTTTGTTAGTGTGGTAATTACGTCCCTTCTTCTTCTTCTTCTTATCCCTCCAGGACCTGGCTATACCAGTCCTAGGAGTAGACGGAGGAACTGACTCTGGGGAAAGGCCAGAAACGCCGGCAGGAGCAGAGGCAGTTGTAGCCTGAGGGATTGCAGGAGAACACCCTACTTCGGTATCTGCAGCAACTGTTGTAGAGGTGGAACCTACTGCAGGGGAGGCCCTCACTCTGGCTGCTGCGACAACCGTCGTAAGGGGAAAACTCCAGGCTGACTCCTGGTTGGGCAGTTCCTGGTTTTCCAGAGGAGGTATGAAGGTAAGGTCTGCCGGAGGTTCATCCTCGGGCGACAGAGGTAAGGGTGAAGAAGAATTATGGGCTGGAGATTGGCTATGGGCTGCGGTGAGCTCCATGCCTGTTGGAGGATCTCCTGTAGGAGGACCCTTGATAAGGTTAGGCGCCGGCGCTAGCTCGGGGCCAGGCGCAGAGGTCAAGTTCGGTGGTGGCTCTATGTCCAGGCTGGACGGAGCTTGGCACTGCTCAGTGCTGCCAAGTGGCACTGGCAGAGTGTTGAGGTCGACTGGACCTGTGACGGGTACCGGAGGTGCAATACCTTTCAGCGTGCCCTTGGTTATGGGAGACAGAGGGTCCTGTCTCTTTTGGAAGGCTAAGCCTTGTGGAACTTGGACAGTGTCCGCTGCTGGTAGCTTGCTAGGGCACCTAGGCCAATTAGTGGAGTGCCCTATTACGTTACAGGTTTTGCAACGGAACTGTGAAGAATCAATCTCCCTCCTTGGTAATGGGGGAGACTGTTGGTGGACGTACTTCCTGGAGGAAGCAGAATTTCGATGACTCCCTTGCTTTGGAGTGATTTGACGTGGGGTTAGGACCCCTAGGATTTTTGAAATGCGAGGGAGACTTCATGTCTTGCCCTAGGAGGAGGTCATAACCTCCTGGAATGTAGCTTGCAACTGCAATGGTACAAACTTTGGAGAAGTGAGGTCTGGTGACCCTCAATTGGACGGTCGGAAGGATCAGTTTAATATGATTGATACCTTCAATGGTGATCAATTGACGTCTATCGACGGTAGCCCCTCAGGGGATTCGGTCTTCCCGTATCAGGGAGATTTGAGCGCCAGAGTCGTCATAGGCTCTGACGTGGCTTGGCTGATAATGACTTTGGAGGGGTGCGATGGTTATTGGGCCCTTAGCCGGGGGTCCTAGTAAAGAAGGATTGGTAACTGCCATTGCAATGGCAGGAATATTAAAATTTGCGCACCCTCCATAGTTGGCAGACATGTGACCCTTGCGGGCACAGTCACGGCAGAACTTGTTCCAGAACTTCTTCTGTGGCACTGGATGATAAGGCCGAAATGCCCCCACAGGTTGCGAATCTGTGGAGTCACCAAGGCCAGCAGTGTGCTCTGGCACAGGTGAAGAGTCCTCTGTTGAATCACCCTCGGAAACAAGTCCGGGGTTAACTGGTGTGCTTACCTCTTCCAAAAGGGAGGAGGTAGGCGGTAAAATGGTAAGAGGCTGAGATGATGCAGAAGAAACTTCAGGCTCTGACACTGGGTCAGGGCCAGGTTCACAAATAGAAAGGATGTCGGGGACATCGGAGGCACTAGCCTCTGAATCTAGAATTGAGGGTTGGTTATCTGGCATGCTGCAGGTGTCCGGTACATCTTGTATTGGGAGCTGCGTCCAGGGGAGATACGGCTTAAGTAGATCTCGGCCCAATATTACCTGGTAAACATCATGAAATGGGTCAACTACGCCCAGACGGCACAATGTGGTTTCCCTGGTCTCCTGGTCCAATAAGGGCATTTCCACCTTCAGAAGGACCGAAGGAACAGAATAGAGGTTGCCATCAATCCATTCAAACTGAATTTCTTTGTCCTTCTGGATTTTGGCACCCCTAGGCAATGCCTTTCTTGCAATGAGGGAGACCTGGGCTTCGGCATCGGCCATGACTTGTACCCACTGATAGGCCGCAGGAGACTGTTCATCAGGCAGGGCTACATGGTAGCCTTGGAGAAGTTCACCCTGGAAGCTCTCATCCCAAGGTAGAGATCGACTTGGGCACTGGTCGGAATCCACACCATGCCCACGCACACAACAAGTAGTGCAGAACCTCTGCAACCACCTCTTACCAGGAGTCCAGCTCATGGTCTGGGGCTTGGAAGCTTGCAGAGAGATTTCGTCATCTCTGAGAGCTAGCTTATGCTTTCTCTCTTCTTCACGTGCCTTCCTTTCTGCTTCTCTGGCTTTTCTCTGGTTTTCTCTTTCTTCCTTTTCTTGCAGGCGCGGCATCCTGCTGCGCCTTTATCCAGAGTTATAAGGGTTCGGAGCTTCTCTAGCTCTATGGCAAAGAAGTCGCGGGAAGCAGGGGAAGACATTTCCCTTAGGCTGCAGTAGAGGCTCTGACAAAGTTAGAAATAATGGTGGCCAGGAATAGTACTGGATGGAATAGGAGTGCCTACTGTGTAATTTGGTACTCACTTGGAAATGTGTTACGCCCCCCTTTATTCCCTAAACTACACAAACTAGGAACTCTTACCTGTTGCCAACGGTGCCCTGTCTGTAAGATGTCACGAGGCTTATTAAGACTGCGTAAATATAAAAAATATCATTTATTTCCCAAAGCAATTGGTTATAACAAAGAACAAAATGATTAACAAGTCATAATGGCATAAATACCCAAATCTGCCCATAAAGAAAACCAATAAGATAACATTCTACCTTCCTGACTAAGGTTACACTCTCAAACCCCAAACAAGTCACATTGTCTAGTATTCGTCAGTTATCAGTTAGAGAATCCCATTCCTAATCAACCATGGAATCGGACCCATCTGTAATAAAGATAATAGTTATATAGACACCCCACGTCACTCTTTTCAAAGTATTTACGTAAAGAGAATATTTCCACACTGCTCTCTCTTTTCCAAAAGGTAACAGATTTTCTAAGTTTTTATAGAACGTGTCTTACCTTTTCGATGGGCGTTTTCTCCCGACACTTCGAGCAACCGCTTGTTCTCTCCTTTGCACAAAGAATGCATCTTCCACAAGTACCCTGAACCAGTAGGCCTGTAATACGCGTACAAACGAATGCACATGCCTCGCAAACGGGGAACGACCTCTGAGACAAGTTGCTTGTTCAGCAAATACCCTTCTCTCCCATGTGAACTTTGCAGTGTACCACCCCTTGTCTCTAGGCGAGTAGAGCTATGTGACTTTATTATTATATAAAACACTTTAAACATATTATTAGCCATTCCCCCTCTTTCACCTCTTTAGAAATGTGTTCTGCAACATGGTAATGAAAAGTCTTAAAAGACTGGGTGCTCTGTGGCACTTGGGAAGTGTCCCGTAAATTGGTGGCACTTCTGGAATGGCACCTTCTAATCAGGTGAGACAATCAAATGGAGTGTGCGGCGTACGTCACACTTACGGGCGTTCCTAAGTTGGGAGACGCTGGAATGGGCAACCTGTAGGTCCAATACAGGTGCAAGGCACTTAAGGAGGCGTTCCTTGGTTGTGTGATCCGGGATAGCGGATAGTACACTAATGGAATGGGCGTTCCGTAGGACGGACACGCAGGTAAATAGCTACCTGTACGTCCTGTACAGGTGCACGGCACTTCAGGAGGCGTTCCTTTTGGACAGCACTAGTAGTGCTGGTATTGCGGCACTTTGGGAGGCGTTCCCTTTTGGGAGCACTGGTAGCGTGCTGGTGTGTCCCGTCGGACAACACTGAATGCAGTATACTCAAATATACTGAGGAGAAATGGCACTGCTCGTGGCAGAGTGTAATGGTGGAGGAGAGAAAGTAAAAGGTGGGAGTACTGCAGCAGACAGTTGATGGACAGTGTCACGAATTAGTGGCACTGTAAAATGGTAAGACCTTACGTGCACTGGTGGTGGCCAGTCCTAGACTGGTAACGACTTCCTTGATGGAAGTAATGAAGGTTGCGGTGGCACACTGTGCGGTTTGTGTTTGCGGTATACGCAAGTCTTTTGTGATAAAAATGGAAAAGACCACTCGGGCAACGACAGATAATGGTAATTTGAAAATGCTCAGTACTTTGCTGAAGTACTCGATAAATGAAATAAATGCTTGCAAACTGCAATGGACACAGGCGCGTACGTATCACGCTCAGTGTAAATGATACCCAAGAGACTAAAATAATGTTAATTTTGCATGCGTAATGGTAATAGATGTACTATAGTACTCTTGGCTTCGTGAATAATAGGTTTCTCTCTCTCTCTCTCTCTCTCTCTCTCTCTGAGATGGTGAAAATGATATATGACGAAACTGCCTTGTATTGAATTGAACTAATACTTTTAGTTTTAATATGACTCAACTTGCGTTAAATGATTTACTTACGTTAACGTGTAATGAAAGAATTGCTTTGGATAAGGTTTATGAAAACGATAACGCGCTAGCGATGGACGATATTTACATTACTGGTAGTGGCTTGCGCTTATATGAAATGATTTGCGTTTACATATGAAATGGACAACGACGCGTTTTGCGTTAACATTTCTTGTGATTTACTCTTGGAAGATTTACGTTAACTTTACGTAAGGTTACTAGGTCCCTGTGACAAGTGAAAATGACAGTAAGGATTTTAAACGATGTTAGCAAACATTTGTAAAAGAGGTTACGTTAAGTACAAAAGGAAATGAAACTTTCGCTCAGCGAGCGAGTGAGTGATGCTAGGTGAAACGTGTGAGCGGGTTGGACAGAGCGGTGTGCTATCAGTGATGGCGAATCAGCTGATTTCCTGTAAACGCGGAGGCAATTTACAACCCAAAATTCTAATTTCTTATTCAAGATTAATTACGTTAATTTCTCTGGCAGAATGATAGATACTAGTACCGAGATTGATATTATTTACGCTAAAACTTCGAGACTTACGTTACTTTGCTTAAATCGTTGAGATAATGCTTAAAGGGATACAAACATGGCTAAGTTGTGCGAAACGAAGGTTGGCTGGGAAAGCGCAACGCGAAGCTTACGAGGCTCGCAGGCTTGAGAGAGCGTTTACGCTCAGCTTAAGCTGAGGACTAAGCGGTTACCAACACTTGGAATGAAAACTAAGTTAAAATGAATTCCCCTAACATATCACAGACAAAAGAAATGTACACTTCTTTTGCCGTAACTATTAGTAGAACACTCCTAACTAGCTAGGCTTTCTAACACAACAATAAACCCTGGCAAAGCACTTCCTAGTTTGATCTAGTACTTTCTGGCATCTATCTAACACGTGCTCTTGTCTCGTCAGACGAGAACAATGCAATTTACAAAATAACAGAATTCACTCGGCGCTCTGGCCGTTACAATATAATAATATTTCTCACTTAACACTTATTTAAAACACTTTGTAATAAAAATACTTAAATGTACCTTAAGCTAACATTGGTTATAATAATCATTTTATATGAATGGTATACCTTACCGTGAGTCAGTGGGTGTCTTCTGCTGCAAGTGTGCTTTGATTTGCGCTTTGCAAAATCATTTACATTTTAAGTTTTACAAGGGATAATGCGATTTACAAGCCAGGATCCGTGGCAAGAGTCGACATTGTTACGTATTGGAGCCCTTTCAAGGCCGGGCTTCATACGTAACAATATATATCTATATATCTATCATATCTATATATATATATATATATATATATATATATATATATATATATATATATATATGTATATATATATATATATATATATATATATATATACAGGCGGTCCCCGGGTTACGACGGTTCCGGCTTATTACGACGTTCCGAGGTTACGACGCTTTTTCTTAAATATTCAATGGAAAAATCCGTCCTGGATTACGACGCTTGTTTCCGAGGTTACAACGACGCTGACGCTTCCGACGCTCCGAGTTAACGACGCTTTTAAAAAACACATACTATGATAAAAATCCTTTATAGTTTAGCACAGTATATTAATAAAAATAAGTTTCTGGTTAGATTACAACAAAAAATTTTGAGATTATGATGATTTTCGACACTTTTTATGTTGTCTTTTTCTATGTTTTTTTAGTGACGCCTCATATGCGGAACTAGTTTTCCGAGCGAATGAATACATACTAGTTTACATATAACAGTCCAAAAGCGCAAATAATGAAAAAAATCATGCTTGTTTCCAGTAATAATAACAAACGAAGTTTCTGGTTACAAGATTAAAACAACGCAAAATTCCAAGTATCAAAGAGAGACATTATCCAGTAATTTGATCAGAGAGAGCGAGAGAGAGAGAGAGAGAGAGGCGTCTTCCGACGCTCCGAGTTAACGACGCTTGTTTTTAAAAAACGCATACTATGATAAAAATCCCTTTATAGTTTTTTTTGTTTAGCACAGTATAATTAAAAAATAAAAAAAGTTTCTGGTTAGATTACAACAAAAATTTTGAGATTATGATGATTTTCGACACTTTTTATGTTGTATTTTTCTATGTTTTTTAGTGACGCCTCATATGCGGAACTAGTTTCCGAGCGAATGAATACATACTAGTTTACATATAACAGTCCAAAAGCACAAATAATGAAAAAATCATTGCTTGTTTCCAGTAATAATAACAAAACGAAGTTTCTGGTTAGATTACAACGCAAATTCCAAGTGTCCAAAGAGAGACATTATCCAGTAATTTGATCAGAGAGAGAGAGAGAGAGAGAGAATGAGAGAGAGAGAGAGAGAGAGGAGAGAGCGAGAGAGAGAGAGAGAGAGAGAGAGAGGACGTCTTCCGACGCTCCGAGTTAAGGACAGAGAAATGTTCGTTTCGTTAAACGGCCTCTGACTCATGCCAGTAAATGTTTTGTTGATACTAATAAGATAATAACCTATTTAAAGATACGTTTACTTTTTAATTAGTCTATATGATACGTAAATAGTAATCAACTGTTCTTGTAGCCCTCAATATTTGGCAAAATCGAAGTATCCAAAGAGAGACATTATCCAGTACGTTAAAAAAAATTTTTTTGAAATTTCCAAGGAGGGGGGGGGGAGAGAAGAGGAGAGGAGAGAGACGAGGAGAGAGAGGGAGAGTGAGAGAGAGAGAGAGAGGAGAGAGAGAGAGACGCTTTGGCAACAAATGGTCTCGGGGGTTTTTATAGCTTCCTTCTGCTTGATGATCGTGGATATTGTAGAAGGATTTCGACCATACTCGTTTGCCAAATCGACGATACGAACGCCACGTTCATGCTTTGCTATAATTTCATGTTTTGCTTCCATCGAAATCATTTTCTTGGGTTTTTTCTTATCACCTGCTTTGTCTTTAGCTTTGAGACCCATGGTTAATAATAAAATAGACAAAATAACACGAAAAATAGGCGCAAATACAACGAACTAAACAACGACGTGTTAACATGCAGCACCAACAAACAAACAGACTGAACGCCATTTATCGGTCGCCTATACAACTAACACTCATCGCAAAATCGTATCTCAAATATTTCGTTGTATATCAAAGCTTGTATTTTCGCAAATTTTCTGTTATATCTCAAAACATTCGTATATTAGGGCAATCGTATGTCAAGTTTCCATTGTAATTTGATCAGAGAGAGAGAGAGAGAGAGAGAGAGAGAGAGAGACGCTTTGGCAACAATGGTCTCGGGGATTGACGTAACGTTTATTTTCTGAACAGATAGGACAGAGAAGTTGTTCGTTTCATTAAACGGCCTCTGACTCATGGCAGGAAATGTTTTGTTGATACTAATATATAAGCCTATTTAAAGATACATTTACTTTAATTAGTCTATATGATACGTAAATAGTAATCAGCTGTTCTTGTAGCCTCAAGATTTTGCAAAATCACTCCAGGTTGTACATAAAACTTCAAGAATGTAGTGTCACCAGAGGATTACAATAGTTTTTACCTTCAAGAACCAGCATTCTTTTATGAAAATAACTCCAGGTTGTACATAAAACTACAGGAAACACATGTAGTGTAACCAAGGATTACAAGTAAGGTTTTTATAACTTTTATTAGTTTAAGACATATTTCCAAGCGTCGTTCCGGCTTACGACGATTTTTCGGCTTACGACGCGTCTCAAGAACGGAACCCCCGTCGTAACCCGGGGACTGCCTGTATATATATATATATCATAATATATATATATATTATATTTATATTATATATTTATATATTTATATATTTATATATTTATATATCTATATATCTAATATCTATAATCTAGATATCTATATATCTATATATATATATATATATATATATATATATTATATATATATATATATATATATATATATATCTATCTAGAGATATATATATAGAGTTATTGATAATGAGATATGGATATAGTGATATAGTGAGAGAGGGAGAAGCGATAGAGCGAGCGAGGATATAGCGAGATATCGATATAGGAAGAGAGAGAGAGAGAATAGATATATATATAGAGATATATATAGCGATATATAGAATGTATCTATCGTAGAATCTAGATAGATAGTCTATATACATCTATAGAGAGCTGATAGATATTATATATATATATGATATAGATAGTAGAGAAGATATATAATTCTATATATATATTATATATAGATATCTATCTATATCTATAATACTCTATATATATATAATATATCTAGATATATATATATATTATATATCTATATAATCTATATAATCTATATATATCATATATATATATATATATCTATAATATATAGATATCTTATATATTATCATATATATATAATATATAAATATCTATATATATATATCTATATATTAATAATATATATATCTATAATATATATTATATATAATAATATATATATATATATATATATACATTAAACATATAGATAGATACATATACATACATATGGCAATAAGGCTACTGAACTTAGCATTTCAGATGAACGTCATTGGGCTGTGGTAACCCCCAGGAATATTGTATATTGTTGGAATGCCTTAAACTTTGGGCACATTGTGGATGTATTATTTACAAAAATTTATTAATGTCTATGACTAAAAAAATATTTGATAGAACTAGTATGTATTATGTGCATCCCATTAGTACATTAGTAAGATAATGTTACATAATTTTGTATTAATTTCATAAGGAAAGAGACATTACGGTTAGTGGAGAGCAGTGTAGCTTCTGAATTACTCTTGGAAATTCTTCACTTAAAACAAGAAGCATTTATATATTACAGGGAACCATAATGGGAAACTGTTTTAAAGTTGGGGAAAAGTGAATGTGTATTAGTGTCAATTGCAATGGTGAAATTCTTAGAAAGCACAAGGAAATCATTGGTAAACAGTATGCTCTAGTTTGCCTTTACATGCTCATATGATAAAAATCAATAAAAATTTATGAAAGGTCAACTTTTATTTTTTATTTTTTTTATCATACAGAACCACCCTACTTACAAATAAGTTACCTTCTGGATGGCCGTTTGTATATTGTTTTGTTTGTAACTTGGTTACTGTACTTTTCATGCTTATTAAAGTAGAGTATAATAAATCAGTATAGTACTGTATGTTTTTTTATGATGAAATAAAGTTTTATACATATAAACTTATCCCGTAATTATGGACGTAGCCTGCCTTCCTCCTCTTGCATGGACTTTTGAACAAATTGAGCTCTTTGCCGAGTTGTTACTCTCTTACCCTGAAAGTAGGCGGGGCTAGTCATCTACAGTATATAAACAAAAGAGTGTAGCTACTGGGAATTGCAAAATTTAAGCTGCTTTCAAGTAGAAACTCTTAGCTAAGTAATTACTGGGTAAGTACATATATATAAAACTTTAATAATTACTGGGTAAGTATATATACGTATACTATAACTTTCGTTTATTATAAAGATATATTAGTATTCTGACCAAAGTAAATGAGATCCTTTCTGGGTGAAATCCAGCGACAAACTGTCACGAAATCGTTGCTTACCAGTCTACACATACAATTGCCTTTCAGTCAGTAGGAAGAACTTTAGGTATCCTTTATTTCAGCCATCTGGATGACTGACTATGCCCACAAATTCTTCATCTACGCGAAAGTTTCAACGTGAGTTTCAATGAACTGCCAAGAAGAAATGGGGGGGGAAGAGATGAGAGAGAGAGACGAGAGAGAGAGAGAGAGAGAGAGAGAGAGAGAGAGAGAGAGAGAGTGTGTGTGTTAGGGATAGAGAGATGGTTTATAGGTTGTCATTCAGTTTTCCTGGGCAATGCTGGGTTGGTCAGTTTGTAATTGATACGTACCTATGGTGGTGTACCAACTACAAAACGGGAGAAGATGGTGAATAATTGATACATACTTATGGTGGTGTACCAACTACAAAACGGGAGAAGACGGTGAATAATTGATACATACTTATGGTGGTGTACCAACTATGAAACAGGACAAGACGGTAATTTCTTCTATTGTGGGATTCATTGCATGTTCATGCATGGTGCTTTTATTGTGTATAAAACTGGAATAATGACAGAATCTTATTCTCTCTATTTAAGCTCTTGGTGGAGTGGTGTTGAAATGGGTCCCCCTGATCCAATCCTGGGAGTTACAGAAGCCTATAAAAGGGATACTAATCCCAAAAAGATGAACCTTGGTGTTGGTGCATATCGAGATGACAATGGCAAGCCTTTTGTCCTTCCATCTGTGAGAAAGGTGACTAAGATCTTAAATAAGCTGTGAGAAGTTTGCAATTACTTTTTTGGTTTTGTAATTTATCATGGAAGTAAAACTCGCTCATCTTGAAACAGAGTTCGTGATACAACCGTACAGTGCATTCACATGGAGATGGAGATAAAACATATATATATATGTATATATATATATTATATATATTTTATTTATTTTATTTTATTTCATTTTATAGGTTTATAGCTGTTATTGCTTAATTTCAGGCTGAAGAGTTGATTATAAGTCAGAAGTTGGACAAGGAGTACCTACCCATTTCAGGTAATGCTGAGTTCTGCAAGCTCTCTATTGGACTAGCTCTCGGGGATGACAACCCAGCTCTTAAAGATGGATTGGTGAGTATTTTTCAGAATGAGCATGAACAAGATAAAAGTTAATTTTAAGGAGGTTAATTCTTCTACAAATTTCTGTTTTTATACATGCAACTTACCCGGCAGATATATACTTAGCTATAGACTCCGTCGTCCCGACAGAATTCAAAACTCGCGGCACACGCTACAGGTAGGTCAGGTGATCTACCATTCCCGCCACGCGGGTGGCGGAATCCCGACCATTCCCGTTTTCTGAGCCAGATTTTCTCTGTCGCTGAGGCCGGCAACAACTGTTGTTTGGTCTCTCCTGATTGGAATTCTGCTCATTTGCCGAGAATTGGTTGGACTCATTTGGTGAAGTACTCTTGTTTATTCTTGGGATTGGCATACGCTTATTTTGGACTGGATTAGGACTTGGATTTGGTTTTTTCTATTAAGATGGCTGAAGTTAAAGTAACACCTAAGTTTAGGGTTAATGTATGACACTTACCTGGCAGGTATATATATAGCTATATTCTCTGTTCCACCTGGCAGAAATTTTCAAAACTCGCGGCAAACGCTAGTAACCTATTATAGTTCAGGCAACCACCACCCCGTTACCGTGGCGCTAGCGCTAGGAACCGTTCCCAATTGGGGCCAGATTTTCTCTGCCAGCCGAACCGGCACATTGTTGGTGGTTCCCTGCTAGGATTTTCATTCTCGTTGCTGACTTTTCATGGATCTTTGGTATTGTACTCGGAAACGTTAGCTTGGCATTCGCTTTGGATTGTTCTTTAAAAAAAGATGTCTGATACTGGAAGTATGTTTAGAGTTTGTGTAAAAGAGGGGTGCAAGGTAAGGTTGCCGAAAGCTTCGGTCGACCCTCATACCATTTGTAAGAAGTGTAGAGAGAATGTGTGTACTTGGGAGAATAGGTGCTTTGAATGTGAGAATTTATCAGAGAGGAATGGAAGATATTTATGAAATATGTTGAGAGACTTGAGAAAGATGTGTAAGGAGATCTGTTTCTCGTAGTGAGAAGTCGAATTCTTCTAGTAAAAGGAGTGAATGTATTTCCTCTCCAGCTCCTTCTAACGTAGAATTGGTAGTTCCTTCTCCCCAGGTATCTCCTGCGCCCGCCGCTGTATCGGAGGAGGCGAACGATACACATATTGTGAAGGTGTTTTGCTGCCCTTGCGTCCATGGGCGACCAGATACAGCGACTTACGGATAAAGTTAGTGCTTTTGATGTCAGTGAAAGTGTAGTGGAGGGGGCGTCTGACCGTCTCTCTCGTGTTGCTCCTAGGACCATAGGACCTCTGTCAAGCTCCCAGACCCAAGGGAGAAGGCATGTCGACAGTCGAAGGGAGGCGAGAGAGGTTTTGTCGCGGTCAGGCGTCCCTTCGAACAGTCCTGTTGCAAGTTCGGGCCAGGCTGTTGCAGTTCGCCGCAGAAAAGGGCGTAGCTGGGGAAGTTGTGCGTCCTCGGATGGTTCGACTTCCGAGCGGGAAAGTCGGTATGCAGTTGTGTCTCGCCCCCTCAAGAGGACTTTCAGGACGTCAACGGCTCTCGAGAGACATGCTCAAGATCGTGAGGCTTGGAGTAGTCCTGAGGTGTTGTCCTCCTCGGAAGACGGGGACGCAGTTCCGATCAAGAGGAAAAGGATTTTTCGTGCTAAAGAGGACTCAGGGGCGCACTGGCGCTATACGTGCCTTCTCGTCCTTGGATTTCGATGAGAGACTCTCCTCCATCTTCTTGTGTATCTTCCCCTCGTCTTTCTTTCGTCGGGTCGGGTAGAGTACAAGATCGCTCTCCTTTACGTCGCAGTCCCGCTCGTAATCTTCCTCCTTCCGTCCTCTACCATTCAGGAAGATAGTACGAAGGGTTTCTTAAGGGAAATGCAGTCCAAGCTGGCAGTTCTTGTGAAGTCTTGGATGCGCCTGGGCAGGCATCTTCGAGGCGGAAGGACGATTTGCTTCCCGTTAAGTCTCTAAGAGGGAAGACAAGGACACGTTCGTCGAGGACTCAGGGCTCACGTGGCGCTACGAGGACAGGCGATCGCTTGGTTATTCAGGACGCAGGACGCAGGAAGGAGAAAATGGTTTCGGAGAAGCAGGACGCAAACGTCAGGACTCGGGATCAATTGTGGAACGCAAGACGCAGGCGACAGGAAGCAGACCGTGTCTACGATGGACGCAGGACAGGCGGGGCAGGACATCGAGAGGCGGCAGGACGACGATTCCTCGTTAGCCGCAGGACGCAGGCGGCAGGACGTTATTCCTTCAGCGAAGCGTCAACACGGACAATGATTTACAAGACATTTCTTCAGCAGAAGAGGAATTGGAATAGTTGAGGAAAAGAATACGGAACCTTCTTCAGATTATAAGGTTCTGACTTCACGTCTCTTCTTGTTTTTTGAAGGGGAGTTCAACGGGGGACAGCTCCGTTATCTCCCTTATCACAATTTTCCAAGACTAGGACTACAAAGAAGTCCTCTTTCCTTAAGATGACTCTGTCAATTTCGGCGAAGAAGGCCCTTCAACGTGTGAATGACTGGATTGAAGGATAAGAACGAAGCGGGAAAATACTCTTTTGTTTTTTTCCTCCAGCTAAGTTAGCATCGAAGTCAGGAGTATGGTACGCTACTGGAGAAAGTCTAGCCTGGAGTACCTGCCTCTTCCCAGGGGGACTTCTCCAGTATAGTAGACAGCTCACGCAGACAGGCGTTACAGTCTGCTAAGGTCTGGTGGACGTCTTCAGAGTTTTGACCATCTTTGTAAAGGGATTTTTTAGGACTTTCGAGTCTTCAATTTCCTGGATTGGTCTTTGGGAGCATGGCGAACTCCTAGAAGAAGAGGATTCGCAGGATATAGAAACAGCTAAGAGCATTATGTCCTGCATGGACAAGGGCTCTGAGAGACGGAACGAATGAACTGCTTCTTTGTTCACAGCAGGAGTACTAAAGAAGAGATCGCTGTTGTGTTCTTTCGCTTCAAAAGGAGTTTCTAACTCTCAGAAATCGGAGTTGCTGTTCTCTCCCCTTTCGAAACAGCTGTTTCCTTCAGAGGTGATTAGGGATATAGCTCTCTCCTCTCAGAAGGCCACTCAAGATCTTCTCTCGTCTTCAGTTAGGAAGTTCTACCATCCAAGTTGGTTAAGAAAACTTCAAAGGATACTAGGCCTTCGCAACAGCCCTTTCGAGGCAGAAACATTTGCTCGACCCGCCTTAGGGGTAGAGGAGTACCCACTAAAAGAGGAGCCAAGACCACCTCTAAAGAATGAGATTTCAGTCCTCCAGACGACAGTGGGAGCCAGACTTCAAGGTTTTTGGGAAGTTTGGCAGAACATGAAGGCAGATCCCTGGGCTGTCAACGTAGCTCGGGAAGGGTACAAGATTCCTTTCTTGAAGAGACCTCCTCTCGCAACATCTCCGAGAGCCCTCGGGGCAATTACAACGATTTAGTGAAGAAAGCGGCTCTGTGGGAGCAAGTAGCTTCCATGCTAGAGAAAGGAGCCATAGAGCCTGTTCTGGATCACGAATCTCCGGGATTTTACAACCGGTTGTTCCTGGTTGCAAAGTCCTCGGGAGGTTGGAGCCATTTCTGGACGTGAGTCAACTGAATCTTTTCGTAGAACAAAAGACCAAGTTCACTATGGAGACGAACGATTCAGTACTGGCAGCGGTACGTCCAGGGGACTGGATGGTGACCCTGGACTTACAAGACATACTTTTCATATTCCGATTCATCCAGGAAGCAGGAAGTATTTAAGGTTTGTGATTCAGGACAGGGTCTTTCAGTTCAAGGCCCTGTGCTTCGGCCTTTGCACAGCCCCCCAAGTGTTCACGAGGATGATGTCCAATGTGGCGAGATGGTTGCATTTAAGAGGGATCAGAGTGTCTTTTTATCTGGACGACTGGTTGATAAGATCCCAATCAAGAAGTCAATGTCTGGAGGACTTGAATCAAACATTGAACTTAGCAAAAGACCTAGGTCTGGTAGTAAACATGGGAAAGTCTCAATTGGATCCCCAACAACAGATAGTTTATTTGGGATTCAGATTATCGTTCAGTGACTTTTTCGGGCTTTTCCGTCCCCGAAAGGCAAGCCCAATGCATTCGGAAGGTGCAGGACTTTCTAAAGAAGGACCGATGCTCAGCAAGAGAGTGGATGAGTCTACTGGGCACACTCTCTTCGCTAGAGAGGTTCATTTCTTTAGGAAGACTGCCACATGATGGACTCTACAGTTTTTCCTGAAGGATTCATGGCAAGAAAATTGCAACCGGATTCCTTCCAGTTTCTAATTCTGCCGAAGTAAAGGAGGAATTAAAGTGGTGGCTGACTCCAGGCAGGTTAGCAAGAGGGATGGCGCTTCAGCAGAAGAGAACCCAGACCTCGTCTTGTTTTCCGACGCGTCGGACGCGGGTTGGGGGAGCGACATTAGGCCCTCAAGAGGTGTCGGGGACGTTGGAGCAGAAAGAAACAAGTTGGCACATAAACAGGAAGGAACTGATGGCAATTTTCTTGGCCTTGAAGCACTTCAGAGAGTTGATTCGAGACAAGACAGTGCAGATCAACTCGACAACACCACGGCTCTGCATACATCCGCAAACAAGGAGGGACTCATTCTTTTCCCTTTACAATCTGGCAAAGGAAGTTCTGCTTTGGGCGGAAGAGGAAAGGGTCGTGCTACTCACCAGGTTTATACAAGGAGAGAAAAATGTGAGTGCGGACCTGTTGAGCAGAAGAGAACACTTCTCTCGACGGAGTGGACGTTGCACATGGAGGTTTGCCAGAGCCTGTGGAAGTTTGTGGGGCCGTCCGGTAGTAGATCTGTTTGCGACAGCCAGAACAAAAAAGGTTACCAACCTATTCTCTCCTGTTCCAGACCAGGAAGCAGTGGCGGTCGACGCATTCCTGATGGATTGGACAACTTAGATGTACGCTTTTCCTCCGTTCAAGATACTGGGGAAAGTGATGAAGAAGTTCAGGGAGAGCCAAGGGACGAGGATGACCTTAATAGCCCCGTTTTGGCCGGCCCAAAGTTGGTTCACAGAGTACTGGAATGGACAGTAGACTACGCCAAGGACTCTTCCGCTAAGAGTAGATTTACTCAGACAACCCCACTTCGACAGGTTTCACAAGAATACCCTCGCTCTGGGTCTGACTGCGTTCAGACTATCGAAAGTCTTGTCAGAGCGAGGGGATATTCTAGAGAGGTGGCCAGGGCAGTGGCTAGAGCCAGAAGAAATTCAACAATCACAGTATATCAGTCGAAGTGGGAGAATTTCCGGAAGTGGTGTAAGAACAGGAAAGTGTCTTCATCCAGTACCTCTGTGACCCAAATCGCAGATTTCCTTCTATACTTGAGGAAGGAATTGGGATTGTCAGTTTCGACAATCAAAGGTTATAAGAGTATGCTAACCTCAGTGTTTAGACACAGAGGTCTAGACATCTCGAATAACTTAGACCTTAGAGATCTGATTAGGTCATTTGGTACGAAGAAGAAACAACCACAATGCAGGCCACCTGCTTGGAACCTCGATGTGGTCCTGAAGTATTTAACTTCTAGCAAATTCGAGCCTTTAGAGAAAGCCTCTCTGAGAGATGTTGCTAAGAAAAACTATCTTTTTTTTTAGTAGCTTTGGCAACCGCTAAAAGAGCTAGTGAGCTTCAGGCTATATCGAAGAAGGTGGGATGGAGACATGGCAACGCAGTGTGTTCAGTTCCAAGAAGGTTTCTTGGCCAAGAATGAGAATCCAGCTAATCCTTGGCCAAGATCCTTTGAAGTTTTGGGTCTGTCTGAGTTAGGGGTGGGTCACGAGCAAGAAAGAGTTCTCTGCCCAGTGAGAGCATTGCGGTTTATATGGAAAGAACAAGAGATATTCAGAGGGAATCTGATGCTCTGTGGTGTTCAGTTAAAGACCCCAGTAGACCCATGACGAAGAACGCTCTAGCCTTCTTCATGATGAGAGTTAATTAGAGAAGCTCATATGTTGTGTCAAGAGCAGAGCTTTGGTATTTTGAAAGTGAAGGCTCATGAAGTCAGGGCAGTTGCGACTTCATTAGCTTTTAAAAAGAATTTAGCCCTCAAGGAAATTATTGAATCCACATATTGGAGAACTAATTCAATATTTGCGTCTCATTATCTTAGAGATGTTCAGACAACCTTTGATAATTGTCAGACGCTAGGTCCATACGTGTTCTCTGGTACAGTATTGGGCAAAGGAGTTACTACCCCAAAACCTTCTTTTAAGCTAGTTGATTTTATTAGGTGATGGTGTTTGTGTTTTTGGTCGTCTGAGAAAAGTGTTCGGTACTTTTATCAGTCTTGTTAGTATTATCTTGTGATGGTGTGTGTGTGTAGTTCAGGTAAATGATCTATGACTAGCTTGAATGCCGTGGCATAAGAGGGCTGTACGGTTCTGTCAACACATTGGTCACGTCCAGTTGTCAGTTCCAGTCTTAGCTTCTTCAACATACAGGACACTTCCTTGTTGAGAGCTACTAAGGTTTAAGCAGGCTTAGAGGCAGGACCTATGAAGTCAGCTACCTTAGCAGGTAAGGAACCTAGAGTTTTAATAATATTTTAATAATATTTTTATACTCTAATAATGTTGCTGTCTTTGACCCACCTCCAAATGTGTCAATCAGCTATATATATACCTGCCAGGTAAGTGTCATACATTAAAATGAAGTTTTTATGTTAAAACAAAGTTTAATGTATACTTACCTGGCAGGTATATATAATTTAATTCCCACCCTCCTCCCTCAGGAGACAGGGTTCAAGAGAAAATCTGGCCCAATTGGGAACGGTTCCTAGCGCTAGCGCCACGGTAACGGGGTGGTGGTTGCCTGAACAACTAATAGGTTACTAGCGTTTGCCGCGAGTTTTGAAAATTTCTGCCAGGTGGAACAGAGAATATAGCTATATATATACCTGCCAGGTAAGTACATTAAACTTTGTTTTAACATAAAAAACTTCATGTTGTGCAAGGGAAGAATGCAGAACTAGGTTGTTTAAAGCAGAGGTAGATCCTCATACACTTTGTAGTAAATGTAGAGGTTCTGAATGTGCGTTTGATAGAACTTGTGCTGAATGTGAAGGGCTTACGGAGCAAGGATGGAAGGATTTAGCTTCTTATATTAAGAAAAGAGAGAAGGATAGAGCTAGGAAAGCGTCAGCTAGAAGCTCGAGTAGATCTTGTTCTTTTGAGCCTGAATTAGAAACTAACAAGCTAGATGATGTTTCTCCCATAACTCAGCCCCTTCTCCCTGTGTTGAATCTAAGGATTCATTTTTCAGAAATGGAAAAAATGAGATCCTCGATCAGGGAGCTTCAGGAGCAGCTTAAAGCTATGGAAACACAAGGTAAGAGTGTCAGTGAATACAGTGACCCCAGGTGCAGTGGAGGGGGGCGTCTGATCGGCTCCGCATTGCTCCTAGGCCTAGACCGCTTCCCAAACTCCCAGGACCAGGGGAGGAGGAATGTCAAAAGCCGCAGGGAGGATGTGGAGCATCTCCAACGATCAGGCGTCCCTTCGGCAGATCCTGAAGTAACGACCCAGGCTGCCTTGGATAGCCGTAGAAAAGGCATCCTGGAAGAGTGTTTTTCTGCGTCGGACTCCTCCTCGTCCAGGCGTGGATGGAGCTCTGCTTCGAAGTCTCGTCCTCTGAAGAGATCGTGGGTAGCGCCGAAAGGAGACGCTTTTGATTCAAGCCCAGAGCGATTTCCAGAGGATTTTCCTTCGACTAGTAAGAAGGCGAGAAGACCGTCTCCAGCGCCTCAAGATCCGACTAAGCTTTTCCTGCTTAATCTACAGGAACAAATATCCTCCTTGGTAGGCGCTCTACATAAGGATTCGTCTCGAAGAAAAGACTCCTCCCTTCCAGTGAAGAGATCGAAGTTTTCTTCTCCTGGTAGGAGAGAAGTTTCTCACTCTAGCAGGCGCTCGTGCACCGGAGAGACACTCTCGTTCTCCCTTTTACCTTTAAACGATCCTCTCCTATCTATAGGAAGAAAGTTCCCAGCGGTAGCGCCGCTCGCAGAGGAAGCGATCAGCTACGTCTCTTAGGAGAAGTCAGGAGTCGGACTCCTCTTCTGAGGATCAGGATAGGCGTCAAGAGCCTAAGAAGCAGGAGCTTTTTAGACACATAGAGTTGACAGAGCCTAGTAGGCGCCAAGAATATCACAGGCGTATAGAGCCTAACAGACGCCAGGAGTCTTGTGAGAGGCGTCAAGAGCCTACCAGGAGTCCACGACAAGCGCCAGGAGTAACAAGCAGGCGCCAGGAATCAAGCAGCTTCGGAGTCGAGCAGCGTCAGGAGTCGGGTAGGCGCCAGGGAGTCTAGCAGACACCAGAGTCGAGCAGGAGTCAGGAGTCGAGTAGGCGCCAGGCTCCTTGTACGAGCTTAGGTCAGAGTAAGACCCCTTCGCACTTTATGAGTTCTTCGGAGAGTAGGAGCCCTTCACCTGGTAGGAAACAGGTTCCTGAGAGAAGATCTCATGCGTTTAAGAACTCTATTGCGCCTTGTAGTAGCAAGGATTTGCACACGGACGACGTTCTTCTTCGTTTGACAGAAGTCCCTCGACAACTAAGAACCGCTCTTCTCCGAAAGGATCCCCTACAGCCGGAGACTTAGAAGAAATCTCGGATGAAGAATTACCAGTGGATGTAGTAGTCTCTGATTATAAGAGATTGTCCTTGTTGTTGTTGCAGGAGTTCGGGGATAAGCTTCAACCAGCGGATCCGCCCTCTCCAGGATCTTTGCTATCAAGCACGAAGTCTCCAAAAGCATCCTCATTTGTAAAAATGCGTCCAGCCCTTAGTATGAAAAAAGCGTTCAAAGGATTTGGAGAATGGCTTAAGAATAAAAGAGAGGCGGGCAAGACTGTTTTTTCATGCCCTCCTTCAAAGTGACGGGTAAACCTGGAAGATGGTACGATACCCAGGAACCTATGGGCTTAGGACTGCCTTCATCGGCAGACGCAGATTACGCTTCCTTAGTAGATTCAGCAAAAGCTACTTGGGGGATGTGTGAACTGGACCATCTACTAAAGGGACTCTTTAGGACACTCGAAGTATTCAATTTTATGGACTGGGCTTTGGGAGCCCTTGCGAAAAGAGCCCAAGATCCCGAATTTGTCACTATGGACGAATTATCGAGTGTATTATCGTGTCTGGACAGAGCGGTGATGGACGGTTTGGTGGAAGTGGCTGCTCTTTTTGGATCGGGAGTTTTGAAAAAGAGAGCAGTGTACGGGTCTTTCCTGTCCAAGTCAGTATCTCCTTCTACAGAGGTCGGCCTTGCTATATTCGCCACTTTCGAACCACCTTTTCCCCACAGGACACGGTGAGGGATGTAGCAAAATCATTAGCTGGAAAAGCCACACAGGATTTTACTGACACAGTCAGCAAAGAGGTTCAAGCCTGGCTGTTTCCTTTTCAAAGAAGGGTAAAGCACCTCTTCAGCAGCCCTTTCGAGGAGCCTCTTCTCCTCAAGAACCCCTTTTAGAGGTAGAAGACCGGATACCAGAGGAAGACCTTCCAGGAGACCCGCAGGGAAGGCAAAATGAAGAAGAAGTCCTCCAGATAGCGGTAGGCGCCAGACTGTCGAACTTTGCCAGAGTCTGGGCGAAGATGAGGGGCGGACACGCTGGACCCTCTCGATCCTCGAGAGAGGATACCTCATCCCCTTCAGGGAATATCCTCCCTTAACAAGAACTCCAAGGGAGTTAACAGCGAGATACAAGGATCCTGTCAAGAGTCAAGCTCTCCTGCAAGCAGTAGAACTTATGTTGCAGAAAAGGGCAATAGAACCGGTTCAAGATCTCCATTCACCAGGTTTCTACAACCGTCTATTCCTGGTACCAAAAGCCTCGGGCGGGTGGAGGCCGGTTTTGGACGTAAGTGCGCTGAACGTCTTTGGTGATAAAGAAGAAGTTCTCGATGGAGACCTCTTCCTCTGTACTTTCTGCTCTTCGTCCAGGGGACTGGATGGTATCCCTGGACCTTCAAGATGCATATTTCCATGTGCCAATTCATCCGGCATCAAGGAAATACCTAAGATTCATGTCACAGGGAAGAGTGTTTCAATTTCGAGCGCTTTGCTTCGGACTTTCGACGGCCCCGCAAGTCTTCACGGGTATCCTAAGGAATGTGGCGCATTGGCTACATTTAGAAGGGATCAGAATTCTCGATGTATTTGGACGACTGGCTAATACGAGCAAAGTCGAAGCAACAGTGTCTGGAGGACCTTTCGGTAACATTAAAGATGACGCAGTCATTGGGACTCCTAGTCAACCTCGAGAAGTCCCAGCTGGATCCCCAGCAGAACATAGTTTATCTGGGGATTCGGATGGATTCTCGGGGTTTTCTAGCGTCTCCATCAACAGAGAGAATAGAGCGCTGCCTTACAAAGGTGTCAGTATTTCTAGGGAAAGAGCATTGTTCCGTGAGGGAATGGGGAATGAGTTTGCTGGGAACCATTTCCTCGTTGGAGCAGTTCGTTCCCGCCCTAGGGAGACTGCACCTAAGACCCTTCAGTATTATCTGAAGGAGAACTGGGATCAAAGTTCCCAGGACCTCGAAGAGTCATTCAGGATAACGGACAAGGTCAAACAAGATCTTCGGTGCTGGTTAGACCCGAAGAAACTCGGTCAAGGAATATCCTTGCACATAAAGAGCCCTCTCCGAGCGTTGTTTGCAGACGCATCGGACGTAGGGTGGGGAGCAACGTTGGATTCGCAAGAAGTGTCGGGAACCTGGGAAGGAAGGAGCTCAGGTGTCCTGGCACATAAACAAAAAGGAACTGAAAGCCATTCACCTAGCTCTCTTGCACTTTCAATTTCAAGAATAGATATTAGGATCGATCATTCAGGTCCAATTCCGACAACACGACAGCCCTAGCATATATCAGGAAGCAAGGGGAACTCATTCATTCTCCCTTTTACGAGACAGCGAGGGAGTGTTGCTTTGGGCGCAAGAGAAGCAGATCTCTCTTCTAACGAGATTTATTCAGGGAGAGAGAAATGTTCGAGCGGATCTGCTAAGCAGAAGAAACCAAGTGCTCCCCACCGAATGGACTCTCAACCCTCAAGTGTGCGATCAGTTATGGGGGTTATGGGGAAGGCCGAACGTAGACTTGTTCGCAACCAACTGGAATAAGAGGTTGGAGAATTATTGCTCCCCCATCGCAGATCCAAGAGCAATAGCGATAGACGGCCTCCTCATGGATTGGAAGGGAATAGACGGGTACGCTTTTCCCCCCTTCAAACTGGGTAGGGGAAGTAATAAGAAAGTTTGCCTCCTCAGAGGGAACGAAATTAACTTTGATCGCCCCCTTTGGTGGCCAGCCCTAGATTGGGTGACAGAGTTGCTGGAGTGGATAGTGGATCTTCCCAGATCGCTCCCACTAAGGAGCGATCTTCTCAAACAACCCCACTTCGACAGGTATCAAAAACCTCCCCGCTCTAAGTCTGACTGCCTTCAGACTATCGAAGGACTCGTTAGAGCGAGGGGTTTTCCTCGCAAAAGCTTCAAAAGCAATCGCAAGAGCCAGGAGACCATCCACATTACGGGTGTACCAGTCGAAGTGGGAAAGTGTTTAGAAGATGGTGCAGGACGCATGAGCTATCCTCTTCCAGTACCTCTATAACCGTCATTGCAAATTTTCTTCTTTACCTTAGAAGAAAGTGTGGCCTAGCTGTATCTACGATCAAGGGGTATAGAAGTATGCTGGCCTCGGTGTTTAGGCATAGGGGTCTGGATGTGTCGAACAATAAGGATCTACAGACCTTATTAGGTCTTTCGAGACCTCAAAAAGTCAGAATAATAAAAAATCCCAGTTGGAACTTGGATATAGTGCTTCATTATCTGATGTCTGAAAGATTCGTACCTTCCAATAATTCTTCTTTTAGAGATTTGACAAGGAAGTCTCTATTCCTGTTCGCCTTAGCCACGGCAAAAAGGGTGAGTGAGCTTCAAGCGTTAGAGGGCAGAGTGGGTTTTAAGAAGGAGGCTGCAATTTGCTCTTTTAAGCCTCTCTTCTTAGCCAAGAACGAAAACCCATCAAAACCGTGGCCTAGAAGCTTCGAAGTGAAGGCACTCTCTTCTCTTACGGGGGGAAGGACAGGAGAAGACCCTTTGTCCAGTAAGAGCGCTAAAATTTTATTTACAAAGAAAGTCTCTTTTGGGAGGTACGCAGGAAAGTCTTTGGTGTTCGGTCAAGGATCCTACAAGGCCAATATCAAAAAACGCCCTTACGTTTTTCATTAAAGACATTATTAAGGAAGCGCATCTTAAATGTGGTGAAGAACAATTTAAACTCCTCAGGGTAAAGCACACGAAGTGAGGGCCATAGCAACCTCAATGGCTTTCATAAAACGTGGTCCCTTATCAAATCTAATTGAATCCACGTATTGGAAGTGTAACTCAGTGTTCGCCTCTCATTATCTAAGGGATATGAGAGTTACTTTATGAGAAGTGCTTTTCACTGGAGCGTATGTCCGCGGATTTAGTGCTGGGAGGAGGAGCTGAGGTTAATCCTAATTAGTTAGGTTATGTAATTTTAACATTATGGTGTTTGGTTTTTATGGTTGACTGAAAGAGGGTATAGGAATAACCCTTTTCAGTTCTTAGATTTAACATGGTTAGGAAGGTCAGGTGGTCGGGATTAACTTTTGGTCTCCTCGTTGTGCATTATGTAAAGCCTAAAGCTCTGTCATGTAAGAGGGCTAGCCCCCATTGATAAGATACAGGTCAGGCTCTGCCATGTAAGCGGGTAAGCCCCATTGGTACGATCCATGCAGGTTCTGTCGCGTAAGCGGGCTAGCCCCCATTGACATGATCCAGAGGGCTGTTCGGTCATAGGTGGTTTACCTCACTGAAGCTCTTGAGGCATGCAGACTAAATGACAGTAATCATGAAGTCTTCGGCCCAAACAGGTAAGAACCAAGGATTGATATCCTACAACAATTGTTGTTTCCCGTTATTAAAATTTTTTTTTTTTATATATATAGCTGTCTCTCGCCCTCCACCAAGGGTGTCAATCAGCTAAGTATATATCTGCCGGGTAAGTTGCATGTATAAAAATGATATTGTTAAGATACAATAAAGTTTTATACATACTTACCTGGCAGATATATACTTAGCTATAGACTCCGTCGTCCCGACAGAATTCAAAACTCGCGGCACACGCTACAGGTAGGTCAGGTGATCTACCATTCCCGCCGCTGGGTGGCGGAATCCCGACCATTCCCGTTTTCTGAGCCAGATTTTCTCTTACACCTGTCTCCTGAGGGGAGGCTGGGTGGGCCCTTAATCGTATATATCTGCCAGGTAAGTATGTATAAAACTTTATTGTATCTTAACAATATCATATTGCACTGCAAGGTTGTCCTGTTTTATTATCAACAGCTTCAAAAACAAAGTGGAGATAAAAAAAAAAAGTACTCTCAGCTGCTTTTTTGTGTGTAATAAAAAGTACTTTTCAAGCAAAAACAAGTAGTTTTTATGGAAGGAGTTGCCACAAAATCTAAGCTCTCTAGCTCAGAATTGAATCAGGAGTCAAAAGGTTCATGGTCATTACAGTTATTTTATTCATCATTAGTAGATTATTGACTTTTGAATCAATAGCATTTCAGAGCTTTAGTTAAAATTGTTCCTGTACATTATCTCATTCATTTACAGATGTACAGATGTGGATTTAAGTTGAATGTACTGAAGTCATTAACTCTTTCTTCAAGTACTTGTGTACAAGTATCTGAAAATTGAAAGTTCTGATAATCAGGGACGAGTTAATATATCTTACCCAAGATAGCCAGTGTACACTGTATAATGAGTTAAAATGACATAAAGTCAGAACTGATACAGTAAATTGTATATGGAGTAGCACAGTGTGTTGTTAAATTCGTAAATGAAATATTCAGCAACTTTCACCAAAGAGATAAGTTTTGACAATGTTAACTGTCATCGCAGAGATAAGACTTGATAATGAGTAATTCAGTGGAAACAGTTGTCTATTTTTACTTCTATAATAAAAGTTGGCTAATGATGAACATACACACAGACATTTAAAACCCAAAATTGATACCCTATCACAGATAACGTACTACTTCAATTGTGCATGTTTTCTCACACTAAGTTTTCCTAATGACAGAAGCCTCAGCCAGTCTGTCAGTTCATCATGATTTTTATTTACTCCTGTAACTTGAAGTAATGGCTGTATTTTAGTTACATGTTACCTTTATCTTGCACTTGCCATAATCTTAGGGGGTTCCCCCCTTTTTTTTCATATGGTCAGGAATATCTGGTTTGTGTTGCATTTGTAGGAATGCTGATTGTCTAAAGTAGACAGTCAAGCAGTATCATTGATATGGTGTGTTTTATATGTGTCATGCACTTGATACAATTGTCTGAAGTAGACAGTCAAGCAGTGATACTTAGTGTATTTTATGCACAGACATACCCTGCACTTGATACACTTGTGAATGAGTTATGGGATGGGTTGTTGTTGACCTTTTGGGGATTAAGGGGTACTTATGGTTAATACCATTGGAGTGGTCGTTTGGAATCATTTTGGTTGCCTTATGCTTGTGAGAGTATAGATATTAAGCAGTTTAACCAGACCACTGAGCTATTTTATTTAGTTTTCATAGGCTGACCAGTAGTAGTCAATGTGTTGTGGAGTTTGAATTTGAATGCATTATTTTGCTATATAGTAATTATTTTGTATAAGGATAAAGCTAGTGACACCTTTCAAACCCAGTATGGTTACCTTATCATTGATAAAATATCTCAACATTCACTGTTCTCTTTATTTTTTCTCAAAGCTATCTTGGAAACATGCCAAAACTGTAGGTCAGTTCATCTGTCTATTACATTTTTGTTTACTCCAAAACCTAAGAGAATGGATTATTTTCATTGAAACTGTGCCATGTTGTTAGCTTCTGACAGGATTTACTATAAGGTAGTCTAGGTTTAACAGTTATGCTGTTTGAGAATGTAAGATATTTGTGAAGATGTAGGATTTTTAGAATTCTGTCTTGTATATAAGTATAAAGCAATTTCAATTATATTTTGCATAAGTACTAGCCAGCCTGTAACTTTGTCTTGAATGAATTAAGAGCTACTCCAGGTATGGCCATTTTTTGTGAGAGGAGGGGTATTATCAGGTTCTTTTGCTAAACTGTGGTTGTAAAATATTTGTAGGGCATATTTGATTATTAAATGATTTCAGTGAAATTTTGCAAATATAGCTTATAATTAACACAATCAGAATTATTTGAATAATTAACACAATCAGGATTATTTGAAATAAGTTTCTTACCCTACCACCTACACTATCCTACAGGGATAGTGATGGTAGCCCTTGTCGAGGGCTTTACACACATCGCGCTATAGGATGGTTTTCTGTTAGTTCCTACTGGAATTTAAACCATTTCCTTTAAAGTAAGAAAGGTTTATTGAAACTAGGTAACAAGTTAGTTCAACTGGGTGGTAGGTGGGTAAGGGAAGAATCGCCCTACTCATATACCATCAAGCATTTTTTTTTTTTTTAGTTGCAGGATGAATTGTGATGTCTTTATGGCTCTGACTGACCAGGTTGAAACCTCTCATCTTTTTCGTTGTATGGGTGGTGTTTGTGTATTTTTCAACATGGATTTGCACTGTAAAGGCAGACAGTTAAAGGTGGGAAGGATGTACATGGGTATTTGCTGCATTATTTCCTTAGTGTTAGTGTAAACAATTTTGCTCTGTATTAGTTCTAGGAGTGTGCTGCCTGGTCTCCTCAAAGTGGAGAGGTTGCAGCAGTGTAAGAAGGCCAAAAGAAGTTTGCCATTCTCTTCAAAGGAGGTTACTCCACCTTTAGTTTCGTCAGATTTTTTCGGCTGTTCCTTACCCTACCTTCTGCTCTTCTCTGGCTCATGAGGGGTTTATGCTTGTAAGGGTGGGTGACCAATACATGCTATCTGGCACTTCCCAACCAGAGAGCTTTCCAAGCTCCTTAGGTGAGGCAGTGATATGTGTTTGTGGTTTGCCATTTTCTACCACTGCTTAACTAGCAGCTTTGCCGTAGTAATAACTGATATTTCCAATTGGTATTCTGAGCACTGGCAGACTGGCCAGGTTACCAGTTTGCCCAATGGTAAGTGGGTCCCTTACACATACGACCGTGGGAAATTTCATTTTCATAGGTGTAGGTAATTTGTATTTATGAGTGAAAAATAAACGTCCCAATAATTTGTCTCCTTGTTTTTACTCATGCATTTTCAAGTGTTTTATGTATTTGTCGTGTGAACTCAATTATAGCATCGTGGCTGATGGTTGGAGTGGGCTCCTCTTGTCACCTGGCAACCACAGTTTTTAGACCCATTCTGAGCTGTCTATCTTTCTCTCTTGCTCTTTCCATTCAGGAACTTGATGCGGTTGAGACTCTTGTAGTAATTATCTTACTTGTGGGATTGCCCTTGTGGTATTGAGTAAAGGCCATACCCCTCCAACACTGCCTCCTGGCTTGTCACGTCTTTTAACGTAGCTGAAATGAGTAATAGTCATAGTACAAGTGCAATGCTGGCAGTTATCACTAGAAAAATATTAAAAATGGAAAAAGTTGCAGAACACTACAGGATAGGTTAAAGCTTAAGGTAGATTTACTATGTTCATGATGTCAGTCATTATAGCTGTGACAAAGATTTGAGTTCACATCTCAATGTCTTCATACCGAATTTTAGCACTGAATTGTTTCATATCAAACCTATGGTTTATACAGCAACAACTTACAGTGCCTCCAATACTCTACAATCAATAGCAGTCAGTCTCTTTGACTGTTATTATCAGGATTACAATTTTATCTATGATTTTACTCACTCCCTGTCCCATATTTAATTCTCCACCCTAAAGCAATGAGCTGAAGTATCTCTTCCAATACAGATGGAGGCTGTTCAACTATTGGATAGACTTGCTCTGTACATACCACTCATACCATTTTTCTTTTGGTTAGTTCAAGTGTCCAGGATTTTGTTGTCCACAAAATGGGCTCAGTATAAGTGACGGGTATCTTTAAAAGAAAAAAAATTTGCATTTGTTGTCCACAAAATGTGTTTAGTATAAGTGATGAGTTTCCTTAAAAATTTTTTTTGTATTTGTTGTCCATAAAATGGGCTCGATATAAGTAAGAGGCATTATTTTGAAAAGTCAATCTCTATAATTGAATAAATCCTTTTTGAAATTCTTAATTGTAATTATGGAGGATTGGTGTATGTATTACTGAGTTATTGTAAATGTTTACAGAATGTGACAACGCAAGCTATTTCTGGCACAGGTGCATTGAGAATTGGCTCTACCTTCCTTTCAAAGTTCTTCCCAGGACCAAAGGTAAAGTATTTAACATATGATTATTTTTATTGGATTTTTTTTATACTTACATGTGTAATATGGTTATGACTTGTACAAGTACCTTTAGAAGATAAAATTTAAAAAGCTTTCCTTAATTTTTTTTTTTTTTCTTTTTTTTTAAGATGTTGCGACTTGGTGTTTTTGGTATGAAGTTGTATACTATTTGTTCATATGTGGAACAAACCTTTGGTCTTAACAATAGGATGATCTAGCGCCAGCTGGAAATGGGTTAAAAACAATCAAAGATTGTAAAGCATGGAATCTGGGGCATCTGGCAACCCATATGTATAAAAGGTGGAAACTAGTCATCAACCAAGCTTGGGACCTTGTGACGCATCAGTCTCTCTTTGATCGCCTTGGAGAGTAGCCTTGTTGCGCTCTCCTTTCCAAGCTGCTTGGTTTGTTTGTCCATTATTTCTATGCATTTTTAATTGTGTGGGGGTCTGTCCTTTGGTCATGGATTCCTCCAAGAGTTCCAAGCCCTGTCAATGTATGTACCCGGGCGTTCGAGGATATCCACGTTCCAGGTTTTGGGCGTCTTCTGTTACAGATCCCCATTCAACTTGCAGTAGGTGCCATGCGAATTTTTGTACTATTTCTAAGCTGTGCCCAGAATGTCGTTCGTGACCTATATCTCAGTGGAGGGCTTTCTATAAGAGAAGGGAACACTAGGGTGCGTCTTGCCCATCTTGGGAAGGTTTTATTTGTTCTCCCAAGCCGGCATTTCAACATCTCCTTCTTCCAGTAGTCTTCCTCCTGCATCTTCTGTTCCTGTGTCCTCGTCTTTTTCTTACATGGATTCGTCTGTGGAACTATCGAGTGATGCACAGGATAGTTTTAAGTTTAATCATGCCCCGTCTCTTGTGGGAGAAGATCACGCCCTCAGGAGAGGAGGCTCCCCCGTCCATTTCTTTTGTTTTAGATTTGGAGTCCAACAAGATAGCAGTGGTTTGGGTGTCCGTAGTCCTACGGGGTTCACCCTCTTTGAATGGTTTGATGTCACATTTGTTTGATGTCACGTTTGTTCGCCAGCCTCCCCAAGTCTCACCGGCAGCCCCCCTCCTTCTGGCCTACACTATTTTGTTAAGTATGTGATGCCTTTAAGCCAACTGGAGCTGTCAACATGTCATCTGCTTGGATGCCGCCTATCTCCCCGCCAGTGTGGCCATTAGCTTGTGCTGCTATGCCAAATGTCGTGACGTCACTCCCAGCTTCCACTCAGCCTATGACGTTGACTGCGGTGTCGGTTCTCCCTCTGTCTCATGATGTCATTACATCCACTCTCTGTCATCTGCTCTACCTTCCTCGGAGACGTTCTTTCAGGCAATTTTTGATAAACTGGACTCCATTCTTTGTGAGAGATATGCAGTTCCCCCTACAAAGGGATGGCATATTAGGAGTGAGCCTTCCCCCTCTTCCTTTCCTCTTAGCAAGAAGCATCAAAGTAGGGGAGAGCCTTCCCCCACTCCATCTCCTCCTGCTCATACAAGAGTCAGATGTTGGAGGATTCAGAACTTTTTTGTTTTTTCCGAGAATGAGAGGAGTGTTTCACCATCTTCTCTACACAGATGTGTCTCTCCATCGCACATACACATACATGTTCCAGTTTGCGATGGCTCCCCATCTCCGCAGCCTACTGGAGTTCGCTGTAAGGATGATAAACCCCTGATCATGGGTTCGAAGGTGGCTTCCACTCAGATGTCTCCTGCACCTTCTGGAATTTCTCATAACGATGACGGTCAAGGACAGGAGATGTTTTGGGTCCATGGATGTGCGTCTCGTCCTTCTTCTCCCAAGACGACAAGACTTTCTAAGCGTCCTTCCCCCAAGAGTTCCCGGTATCATCGTTCTCCATCTAGAGGATGCATCGCCTGGCTATGTTCTTGAGCCTGTTTGCTCAGAGGCTTCAGTCGATTTGAATACCATTTCTTTCATTATGGGAAATGTGGTGCCCAGCTCCGTAGGAAGACCTCTTTAGTGGATGTAGAGAAGGACGAGGTTCTCTCTAGACCTTCCTCCTAATGTTGCCGTTCTCCTTTGCCCGAGCCAGAGGAAGGGGGGAGCAATGAGTTTCTGTCTTCTTTTTCATAGGTTGTTCATCTCATCCATGAGTTCAGTAGTCTGGAAGGGAGGACACAGGCTCGATCTTCAGTGCCCCCTACTGGCATAGAAGCTTTCCTCAGCCCAAAGCAGGATCCTAGAGCTTCGTTCGAGCTCCCACTTTTGGAACGTGCAGTCTATTTTGAAGCATATTAATGACCTGATTTTGGATAGGGATAGCTCCCTTTGATCCAGTTGGTCGCCTAAATTTCTCTCTGCTCCTCTCTTGCAGCATAAGAAATAATCCAGCAGACAGTATCAAAGTTGGAGGCTTGTTCTTATCCTCCTCCTCCTCCTCCACCTCACCGGCAAGCTAGACAGTCTTCCCCCAGGAAACAAACCAAGTGTGCATCTTATGTGAGGACACTTCAGCCTTCTACATATTCTGGGTTAGGACAACAACAACGCTCCTTTCAGTCTTGCCCCTGCAAACCAGGTAGGGGTACCAGAAGTATTGGCAGAGGGGGTCGTCTATAGAGAGGGCGCCCCTCCCTTCCCAGTGCCACGGATCGGAGGATGCCTGGCAGTCCATTGGGCCAAGTGGCAGTTGTACGGAGCAGAGAAGTGGGTAGTAGATGTCCTTCGGGTCAGATATCTCTTACCTTTCAACTTTCCTCCCCCTTTCTCAGACAAACCTCTCCTCCACCTGACTTCCGCTCAGAGTTCTCTGAAGTTCCTAGCCCTTCGGGGCAAAATTTTGAAGGTGCTAAACAAGGGCGCAGTGGAAGAAGTACATTAGCCTTCACTGAGGTTCTATAGTCACATCTGCCTGGTTCCAAATGCCACAGGTGATTGGAGACCAGTGATAAATCTTTCCACACGGAACCTGTTCATCAGGAAGCAAGGTTCAGGATGGAGATGCCCTGGACGGTTCTGGCAGGAGTAAGGGAGAACGACTTTATGCTATCAGTGGACTTGAATGATGTGTACTTCCAGATCTCAATTCACCCTTAGTCGAAGAAGTTCTTTAGCTTTAGCCTCTGAGAGCAGGTCTTCCAGTTCTAGGTCCTCTTCTTCGGGTTGACTACAGCCCTGCAGGTGTTCACAGGGTCTGTGCCCTAGTCTCAAAGTGGGCTCATGCTCAAGGGATTTGTTTACTGAGATACCTTGATGACTGGCTGGTCTTGGCAAGTTCCAAAGAGAAGCTAATTCAAGACAGGGATCACCTACTCAGTTTTGCAAGAGTCTGGGTATTGTGGTAAACTGGAGAAGTCCAGTCTGGTCCCCAGCCATAGGAGTCTGTATCTGGGTTTGTCTATAGATACGGTAGTGTCAAAGAGTTTCCCAGAGGTTACAGAAGTTCAGGACGGTGGCACGGTCCTTCCTGGCAGAAACCAAACAACCAGCTCACCAATGGCAGGTCCTACTAGATATCTTGACATCCCTAGAAAAACTGGTCCCTCACGGTTGATTCCATCTACGTTCTCTTCAATGGAGGTTGAAAGAGTTCTGGTTCCTAGCAGGCAATTCCCCTCAACAGCAATTACCCCTTTCAGATCAAGTGAGAAGAGACCTGCGCTGGTGGTTGGACGATCAGAATCTTACAATAGGAGTCCCTCTACTTTCTCCCCATCCAGATTATCCTGTTTTTGAATGTGTCCATTGATGGTGGGGGCACTCATCTTCAAGACCTTCTGGCTTCGGGTGTATGGAGCTCAAAGCAGCCTTTCTAGGACTGGAGAAGTTTGGGAGAAGGTAGAGGGTCATTCAGTAGCTCTGATGTTGGACAGCTCCACCTTGGTAGCTTATATCAACAAACAGTTGAGGTACATCAATGGGCGATTGACAACTTGATGGAGCTCGTAGCCAGATATTTTTGGGCAAGAGGAATGGAGTGGCCAACAAACTGAGTCGACAGAACTAAATCCTTGGTATGGTTTGGTCTCTGCATCAGGACATTTCTTCTTTGGGAAAGGTTCCTCGTTGGACGGGTGGTTTTCGCGCTCGGCTACCAATGTGGTGGTCCAATGTTCAATTCTCTGCTTAGCCAACACCTGATCAGAAGAATTTATTTCTGGTGATGGAAATTCATTTCTCTATATAATGTGGTTTGGATCCCACAATAAGCTGTAGGTCTCATTACTAGGTGACAAATTGGCTCCTAGCCATGTGAAAATATCTAATCCTTCGGGCCAGCCCTAGGAGGGCTGTTAAGGGGGCCGGCCAGAACCCCTATATATGGTGGTATAGGGCAAAAAATGCAAAGTCATGAAAAAATTCATGGAGCTTCATATGGCAATTGAGAATACGTATACGAAATATTTAGTCAAAATTCCTCATACTTTCGTAGTTACAGGGTAATTAGTTAACGTAACTCAATAAGCCTAAAACATTGGTCCGTACAAGAAAATGCAATATTTCTTCTATTATCGTAAATTTTGATAATTATTTTCAAAGAAATGGAGAAATGCATCTGTAGACATTCCCCGAGGCAAGAAGGAGATTCATGCTCAGCTACCAAGTCCAGTCCCCTTGACTTTAGTGCGATCACAGACTTCAAGTAGTCTACACGTTCCATTTCACCTCTGACATTCGCCTGCCTTTTACGTATGTTTTATGTTATGTTTCGGCAAGAATTTCATCATGCCAATGAGGAAAAGACAAGGAAAACAATCTCGCTAACATACAGACGAAGAAAAATCGCTCAGTATTATTACAGAATATCATAATATATGCGTTAGTTAGTGAAGAGAGAGGGGAGGGTGTGAAGTAAGGGTTGCTTAGTAACGCCCCCGTCTTGCTTGACAGCACATGTCACACTGTGCCCAAGGCTAGCGATCTTTGAGCAAAGAGATCTTCATTTATGATAAATAACCAAGTTTGGTTTTTTTAATACCCTGAAAATGGAATATGAAATTCATAATAATCATGATTTATTAATGTCTTTGTAAAAAAGAGTACGCCTTCGAGTTTCAACCCTCGACATTCTCTTGCATTTACGTTTGTTTATCTTTGTTTCGGGCAAGAATTTCATCATGCCAAAGAGGAAAATACAAGGAAAACATCTCGCTAACGTACAGAAGAAGAAAATTCGCTGTAATAAGCCGAGTTAGTGAAGGGAAGAGAGAGAATTGCGTAGGAAGGAGTGCCCCCATCTTGCCTCAAGCAGTGCCCCAGGCTGCGATATATGAGCAAAGGGATCATCATTTATGATTAAATTATGATAAATAAAATAGTTTTGGTTTATTAATACACAAAAAAGAAATTATACATTCATATAATCATTATTTATTAACATTATCTTTATAGAAATAGGAAGGAAAACTTTGAACGCCCCTATCTCAAAACTATACTTATTGACCTTCAAAATCTATCTTCTCACTTACTTTTAAAGCTATAACATTGGAATTTGGTATATAACTCAGAAAGACATTATAGAACAATTAAAAAGAGCCCTTTTTTCCAATTTTTGTTTCGTATTTTTTTTATAAATTTTTTTCTCGTGATTTATAGGGTTTATTTTTTTACCATATTGAAAAATTCATATCTAGCCAAAAAAATGACTTTTAGAAAAAAAAACTCCATTCGATTGGAGGTCTACATCAGGTCTATATATGGTAGTAATCCCAGGTCTTAATATTAAATATCAAGGGAGGAGATAGAATTTGAAAAATGGTTATTTTCGGGATAAATCGCCCTGGCGTCACAAAACCGAAGGTCAGAGGCGAAAATCATATGCGGTTTGGAGATGTCCCAAGTCACCTTATTAAGTGGTATGAATGTCAAAGTCCTGTCCTTAAAAAAGGGCATTAGCCGGCCGGCCCCCTTAACCCTTAAACGCCGAAGCGGTAAAAAAAAAAATGTCTCCCGTGTGCCGGAGACGTTTCAGAGTGAGCACGGAAGCGGAAAAAATATTTTTTTCAAAAAATCATAGCGCGCTTAGTTTTGAAGATTAAGAGTTCATTTTTGGCTCCTTTTTTGTCATTGCCTGAAGTTTAGTATGCAACCATCAGAAATGAAAAAAATTATCATTATCATATATAAATAATGCGATATATGATAGCGCAAAAACGAAATTTCATATATACGTATAATTGTATTCAAATCGCGCTGTGCGCAAAACGGTTAAAGGTAACAAGTTACTTTTTTTTTGTTGTAATGTACACTAAATTGCAATCATTTTGGGATATAACAAATTGTAAAACGATAAAAGCAACACAGAGAAAATATTATCACAAAATAATGCATGAATTCGTAACGCGCGGACGTAAACACACGTTTTTCAAAAATTCACCATAAATCTAAATATTGTCCTAGAGACTTCCAATTTCTTTCAAAATGAAGACAAATGATTGAATATTACTATACTGTAAGAATATTAGCTTACAAATGCAGTTTTCGACCATATCTGACGAGTTAAAGTTGATCGAATGTCGAATTTTTTATATATATTTTTTTTATATGCAATTATTTCGGAAATAAGAAAAGCTACAACTTTCAAATATTTTTCGTTTTATTCTACATGAAATTGCGCACATTTTCATATATAAAACTCTATGAAATGCCTAATATGAAACGGAGCAAATATTCCGAGAATGGGACGTACGCATTTCGGAGATTTGTGGCGGAGAATCCGCGCGCGGAGGGAAGGAAAGTTTTTTTTAAATTCACCATAAATTTAAATATTGTGCTAGAGACTTCGAATTTGTTTCACGATGAAGATAAATGACTGAATATTACTAGACTGTAAGAGTTTTATCTTACAATTGCGTTTTTCGACCATTTCGGTAGAGTCAAATTTGACCGAACGTGGTTTTTTATCTATTTATCGTGATTTATATGCAAATATTTCGAAAATGAGAAAAGCTACAACCTTCAACTATTTATTGTTGTATTATACATGAAATTGCGCACATTTTCATATATAAAATGTTATGTAACGGCTAATATAAAATGGTGCAAACATTACCACAATCGCACGTATGATTTTTTTGGAAGAGTTACCGCGCGGACGTAAAGAAAATGTTATTTTTTTTCATAAATTCACCATAATCAAAATATTGTGCTAGAGACTTCCAATTTGTTGCAAATGAAGGTAAATAAAAAGCTTGAAATATTACTAGAATATAATCGTTTTAGCTTACAATTTGCGTTTTTTTTTTTTCTTTCCCGGGGGGGGGGGGGGGAATACCTTTCGGTAAGAATAGGTTTTTCGGAACCATTTCGGTAGTGTCAAAATTGACCGAAGGTTGAAAATTTGTCACTTATCATTTTTTATATGAAAATATTTCAAAATTGATAAAAACTACACCATGGTGTTTTTAGTTGTATTGTGCATGAAATGCGCACATTTTCATATATAAAACTTTATGTAACGGCTAATTTAAAATGGTGCAAACATTACCACAATCGCATGTATGATTATTTTCGGAAGAGTTACCGCGCGGACGTAAGGAAAAGTTTTTTCATAAATTCACCATAAATCGAAATATTGTGCTAGAGACTTCCAATTAGTTGCAAAATTAAGTTAAATGATTGAATATTACTAAAATATAAGAGTTTTAGCTTACAATTGCGTTTTTCGACCATTTCGGTAGTCAAAGTTGACCGAAGGTTGAAATTTTGGCACTTATCGTTATTTATATGAAAATATCTCAAAACTGATAAAAGCTAAAATCATGAGTATTTTTTTTTTTGTATTCTACATAAAAATGCGCACATTTTCATATATAATACTCCATGTAACGGCTAATTTAAAATGGTAAAAAAATTATGTCAAAGTGACAAAATAATTTCCGAGATGTGTCACAGATACTTTTTAGTGCGGCAAGAAAGAAATTCGCGCTTGCGCGCCTGCGTAACGATTGTAAACAAAACAACACCTTGATCCGTGAACTCCTAGCATCCCCCATGGCGCGTGATTCAAGAGTTTTCGGCTGGTAGGCCTAAAAGTATTTTTCCACGAATTTTAAAAAAAACTTTTGTATGTCGACGTAAAATACGTCCAGTCGGCACCCGAGAGAAAAAATGTCGACGTAAAATCCGTCCAGTCGACGTTTAAGGGTTAATAAGCTCAGTGGTTTGGTAAAACTAAGGTATACTTAACTTGAGATCTGTTTGCAACTCACCTCGACAGAAAGTTCGATGCCTACATGTTTGTAGTCCTGGATCCCCTGGGCCTAGCAGGGGACTCCCTTCAGCATCATTGGCACAATCTCGAAGTTTACGCCTTCCCTACATTTTGCTTGATCCATTAAGTCCTGAACAGGGTAATGAGCTCTAAAAATCTCAGGATGACCTTAGTGGCTCCCCTGTGGCCTCAAGCAGAGTGGTTCCCAGACCTCCTGTATCTACTTTCAGAAGTACCGAGAAATTCCCTCATGGTGCCACCTTCTTTGCAATCTCATGTGGAGAGGTTCCACCAATTGGTAGAGTCCCTGTCTCTTCATGGCTGAAGACTATCAAGTATCTCCTGCGAGCGAGAGGATTTTCTAGTAAAGTAAAGCAGTGGGTTACATGTCCGGCTGTCTTAGGAATTCTTTGTCAGTAGTCTATCAGGGCAACTGGGTAGTCTACTGTGATTGGTGTTGTCGGAGGAGTTTCTCTCCACTTGGAACCTCTGTTCAGCATATAGCAGACTTCTTCATCTTCCTCAGGGTTGAGAAAAGCCTCTCCGTTTTAGCTGTTAAAGGTTACAGGGCTGCATTAGGGAAAGTTTTACGCCTAAAACACATAGACATCACTTCATCCAGGATCTCTGTTGTTTAGGAGTGTTGAAGAATCCTGTCCACCAAAAGAGCTCAAACCTCCAACTTGGGATCTGTCCCTTGTCTTCGGAAGTCTCTTGAGCTCCATTCAAGCCCTTACGTCAGTTGTCAGACAGAATTCCATGGCCTGAGTTGTTGATGTGAGTAACACACCTGGGGTTGGAGTTCTGTTGCTTTTGAATTAGTCCCAGACTTTGTGGCCAAAAACTCAGAAACTCTTGGCGCATGATGACAGGTTTGCCTCATTCTCAATTTCCTCACTGAATGACGATGTGGACGGTGACCCGCAGGAACTATGGCGGTGTCCCGTCAGGGCTCTGGGCTGCCATCTGAAAAGGACTCATCACCTTAGACCGAGGTGTCAAAGATTTTGTGTTAGTACGGGCCATTTCAGGAAGGAAGTTTTCAAGAAGAACAATTTTTCAACTTTCCTTCTGGCTACGTGAGGTAATTACTCAGACTTATTCCTTGCTCCCTAGTTCTGTCACAAAGACTGTACACCCTAAGGTGCACGACATCAGAGGCTTAAGTTCCTCTCTGGCTTTTAAGAACATGTCTGTTCATAGAATTTTGAATGCTGGTTCTTGGCTAAGTCAAACCATGTTCACTTCCTTTTATCTGAAGGATATTGCCCACAGGTCCTTGGACATGTTTTCCCTGGGTCCTGTGGTGGCTGCCCAACAAGTTGTGTAACTTATCTAGCCCCTGACAGGGCAATTTATATCTTATCCAAGTTGTTTGTGTGGAAGACAGAATGAGTGCGTTAACAGTACTTTTTCTTTCTCTTTGTTCCTTTCTTCCTTCGGGCAGGTCGAAGAATAGACATATCATATGCTGGAACTGGTCTAATACAGGTGTCTGGTAGTCTTACTGGTGATAGTTATTTACTGTGTTCCTATACAATAGGCAATATACTTCTTGGTAGCATGTGCTCCTCCCTTTAGCAAGGGAGTGGGGATTGGTGACAAATCATTGTGGCTTGAAAGGTTTGTTACTGGAATAGACAAAGTTCTCTTTATCTTCCACAAGTGCAGTAAATCTGGCCATACCACAGTTTACTGAACCCAGCAGATAAGTTTTTGGGTATTTGTCTACCTATTCTCTCACAGGCTATGACCCCCTCATTTAGAACTTGTCCTAAGAAGGATGGTCAGGTGGGCTGAACCCCCAGTCAGTTTAGGGTACTTCTACCTCCCTCCAAGTAAGTCTCCTATTTTAAGACTGAAAGTTTGTTCCAGTATGAACAAATGGCAAATAGTAAAAGTCTATCCTATTTTAAGACTGAAGGTTTGTTCTGTGTATGAACAAATGGCAAATTTTTTAATCAGTTTGCATTTTTATAGCTTACAAACCTGAGGTCTTAATATTATACTGCCCTCCTCTAGCCATCCCTCTCGTGTACTGGGTTGGAAGAAAAACTGATGCGTCATGAGATCCCAAGCTTGGTCGGTGACCAGCTTCCACCTCGTATACAAATGGGTAACCCAGATGCCACAGATTCCTTGCTTTACAAATTTTGTTTTTAACTGGTTTCCAGCTGGCATTAGAAGATTATCCTATTGTTAAGACCTCAAGTTTGTATGCTATGAAAACTGCAAATTTATTAACAATTTGTCATATTTTCCTTTTAGCTAATAAAAAAGGTATTCTTGTAGTATGAGAGAAATTGGAATGAAGACAGATTTGCATGACAGTTAGTATGGATTTTTATTAGATTTTTTAGGGTATAGAGAGAATATTTTTACATAGATGTGTCATGTGATAGGTCATAGGTTTTCTTTGGAGCTTGTCTACATTATGTATTTAGATACTGATGTATCATTCATATATAGTATGAACATATGCAAATATATTGTACTATTTAGATTAGATGTGTTAGAAGCAAACCATGAGATATTTTTTTTTATAATTATGTACTACTACATATGTTGAGAAACTATTTTGTTCAAGATTTTATATTACTAATGTCTTGAGAAAGTAATATGAATATTTAATTAAAAATTTTAGAGTGAAGTACCCAATTTAGAATGCTACATTTTTTTTAGTACATATTACGTTGATATTTCTGTCATAAATGTTTTCGACCTCTTTACCATTTGTATCATTTTATAAATGTGGATTCTGTAAAACACGTTGGAATGCTGTAACTGTGGTTTTGTCTTGTATTACACTAAATATTTATAGTTTGTGTGGTATTACAGTTAAGTTTATCAGAATTTTTTTTATATTTAGTGTTCATTAAAAATAAAGATATACATAACAGTAATACTGATACTCTATCATGGTACATAAAAGTAATACTGATACTCCATTTTGGTAATGGTAACATCTTATAAAATATGCTATGCTATATTTAGTGTCTTTATACCATATTCAGTGTTCGGTATGTGTGTTGAAGAGTACTGTGTCTTTTTAATATGAAAATTTTTGCTTCAAGGGAGGGTTTTGGTCATTTTTCTCCCTCTTTAACAGGTTGTTTGGCTGCCCAAGCCGACATGGGGTAACCACGTGCCGATTTTCAAGCACGTAAACATGGATGTACAGCAGTACCGATACTATGATCCTAAAACTTGTGGCTTTGACTTTGCTGGTGCATTAGAAGATATTTCAGTATGTATTATACCCAGTTTTAATCTTTTCCTCACAAAGTAAGATTTATATGGAGTTGTAAGATTCTTGATTTTTGCCTTATTGACCATTCATAACTGAAGATAATTCAAGATTGTCCTGTAATGCATATGGATTGTTTCAAAGATAAAAGATAAAGTGAGTTTTATAATGTATTGAGTCATTGTAACTCTTAGGTTGTTATGCATGAGAAGATATAATCATTGATACACCTTTCATTAACCATGGAAGATTTACTAAATTTTCATTACTTCTATTAAAATGCTGAAATGACCTTGTGTTGTAGTGTACCCTGTAACTTCATACAAATGGGGATGGAGTTTCAAGTAAATCTGTACTTTTGGATAATATTAAGTGTTCTACAAAAATCTAATTATGGTTTATGTGCCCGAAAAAAAAATGGTTGTAGTTGTAGTAACAGAGTAAATAAATTTGTTACAGTTGTAGTAATAGAATAAATAAAATACTTTGGGGTTGTTTTGATTCCAGAGCAGTCAGTAACACTCACTCAATCACTTAGGGATGTGGAATCATGGTAAATAACAATCATGTATATGTGGTACTTGCTACTGTGAATCAGCTGTGTTACCCTGAGGTTTTTCTGTGGGAGTTTTGAGATTAATATACTAATGGGGTAAAAAAATATTTTTTATAAAAGCATAGATGCTGAACCTAAAAAGATTCTAAGACATTTATAGCCCTATTTCAGACTTATGATTTATCCTCATTTAGTACATCTATTTGTCAACTGAATTTTTTTTTTTTTTTTTTTTTTTTTGATAATTAAATGACTGTGCAGGACATTGGACAATTATTTTGGAGCTTATCTTTTTGTTCTTATTTGTTATGAATAATCCTGTGATGGTATGGTATAGTCTGCCATAAATGAGTTGAAAAGTATGAAGAAATAACATCCTCTGGGTGCCTAATTTTTCTGTAATAAGTTATTTATCAATAATACAAGATTTCCTTCTGTATTAAATAGTTTCCTCCCTCTGCACCAGGGACTGTTAGTGAACCCTGAGATTTTACCTTTCCAGTAGATATTTGGTGTAATTCGGTAATGTTCAGAGAAATTGCAGTATATGTTTGAAAAGTAAATAAACTTACAATTTGTTGAATACTCCAGTGTTACAATTCTCTTGCAGAAAATTCCTGAGGGAAGCTTGATTATGCTTCATGCTTGTGCTCATAACCCAACTGGTGTTGACCCCAAGCCAGAGCAGTGGGATGAGATGAGTCAGCTTATCAAGAAGAAGAACCTTTTCCCGTTCTTTGACATGGCATATCAGGTAAGATACATTTAAATTGTAACCCTGTGACTTACTGAACTAGTTTTTTTAACTGCATGATAGTATGTCATTAGAATTTTCTGTTAAGATGCCATAAAAGCTCTCTATTAATATTTTGTTCTTTTTGAGCAGTGGAATGGGAGAGGGAAAAATAGGTATGTTTAATGAAAAGCTTTAGAAGGATGCTGTTGCCATTGCGGGTATTTTTTTCCAAAGGAAACAACTTGGTTCATATGCAGCACATTATTGAGTGCTCACTGCACATGTAGGATGAGAAAACATCCTATATAATGTTTTTAGTAAAAGGTTTTTGAATATAAAATATGGGGTTCATAAAAATGTTTGTGATTACAAAAAGAATTCATTTAGATAATTCTTTAAATTGACAGCCAAACATTCTTGAAGTTCAGGAGGGCTGTGCCTAGTTAGCCTATGCTTGAGTGGTATGGATTACTAGGATAGTTTTGAAGATCTTTACACTAGTATGTACAGGCAGTCCCCGGGTTACGATAGGTTCAGCTTACGTCGTTCCAAGGTTAAGGCGCTTTTTAATTATATTCACCAAAAATTATTTCCAGGGTTACGACGCCTACAACACTCATCTAGAAGAAATATCACACCAAAAATGCAAAATAATCAATATTTCAAGTTTTTTTTTTTTTATGAAAAATGCAATAAGAATGCAGTTTATGTAGTTTTCAATGTACCCAAAGCATTAAAAGTAAGGTTTTATTAGTATTTTTGAAGATGTTCCGGCTTACAACGATCTTTGGGTTACAACACGTCTCAAGAACGGAACCCCCATCGTAACCTTGGGACAGCCTGTACATTGTATGAAATACGTATAAAAAATTGTTGCAAAACACTGGAAAAATTTTATATGGTACTCTCTGACACTGCCCTAGGATAGCATACATTTCAGTTAATAAAATGAATGACTTAGTTTTTGGAACCTGAGCATGTTGATAAGTGAGGAGTAGATTCACACTTAATTTTCAATATGTCGTTAGAACTTGTGTCTTGTTTTCAATTGCCTTATGTTACATGCATCTTTGTTTCTAGAATCTCATAATGTCATCATGCTGACAGTGTGTGTTTATATAGGAGACTCAAAAATTTAAATGAAAACAAACAAGTGATTAGACTTCAGGTGTTTGGTATTTGTTCAATTAGTGTTGACTTGGTGTTCATTTGGTGATCGAAACCTTCAGATTTGCCCCAATTAGTATTAACTACTTATAACAACTTAGAATTCTTGGTCACCAAGCACAACAAATATTTACTTATTAAATTTTGAGGGGTTAAACATTTTCATACCCTTTAAAAGCCATTTTTAATTTCAGGGCTTTGCTTCCGGAGAAGTGGCAAGAGATGCATATGCAGTTAGAAAATTCCTGGCAGATGGACACAAGATATGTCTTTCACAATCATTTTCTAAAAACATGGGATTGTATGGTGTGTTCTAACTTAAATTATGCTTTAATAACTTGATATCCCTTAAGGGTAACACCAGTGTCTTGCATGGTGCTGTGTAGCATTAACTTGGCCCAATGTAGTTTCTCAAAACTAGATTCCCTAGGGCATTGTCCAACATATTCTCTAGATTTTTCTCTTCACATTGTCATGATTTTGCTGTGTGTCGACAAACCCTCACATGGCCTTATGTTTCTTATTCATTAGGGAAGAGGTAATCATAGCTAATTATGGATAATCCTTGAAAATGGAACAGAAATTTAGTTATCAGTCTTTCAATAAACTAGTATACTAAATGTACTCCAGAAAGTCTCCTAGAACACAGGTATGAAATCTATCTGTACTGAATATGTCACTTATTAAATTTTGAGTGAACAGGGTTTATCAAGTATTGAATTCTATCTGATCTTTTCTTCATTCAACAGGTGAAAGAGCTGGTGTTTTCTCTATCATCTGTAATGACAAAGATGAAGCTGCTCGTGTTATGTCCCAGGTGAAGATCATTATTCGTCCATTGTATTCTAACCCCCCTCTTCACGGATCCCGTATTGTTGCAACTATTCTTGGTAATCCTGAATTACAGTAAGTAATCACTTTGTTTTTATACAGTTTTGCTCCAGTGACTTATAATTTTTTATTTCTTGTGGTGGTTGTCTTGTGTTAGTATAATTGTAAATCAGTTCTTTTGTTCTTTTGAAAATTAAGTGTCTTATACAGCAGTAAACTGATTTTTATTGCATTGGTAACTCATTGATTTCTGCATTGTATTAGGAATTATATATTTAAGAACAAAAATTTAAATGGAGGCTAACATTCTGAAAACTTTTAATTCCAGTGCTATTTGGTTGGAAGACGTAAAGGGAATGGCAGATCGTATTATTTCCATGAGACAGAAACTCAAGGACAATCTAGCAAAGGAAGGATCCATCAGGAACTGGAGCCACATCACAGAACAAATTGGCATGTTCTGTTTCACTGGAATGACACCTGACCAGGTAAGGTGTTTTAAATATTGGTAGCTAAATAAAGTTGTTGCCATATGTTCTATACAATTTTATTTTGAATACTTTTGGGGGAAGTTTCAAACAATTTCCATTTACTTTGATATGAAATGTGTTTTCTTTATCCTCTTTTGTACTTAATGACTGAATTCCCATTTGATGTAGGTCTATTTGATTTTTGGACCTTTCTAATAGTTTTCATCATCCTGTTATTTTCATTTTTAATAGTTTATTGAACTGGCTAAATGGTATTTACCTTTCTCATTCACATTTACAAACCATCTGTCTTTAGGATCTCACTACACCATTCATCAGCTTTCACCTTCACAGTATGATCTTCCCACTAAACTGTAATCCTGAATCTTGTCATATAGATTTACACTTCTTCAACTGCTGACTCAAGTACACCTTATACACACAAATAATATTGTGCAAGATTCTCATGGTCCTCCACATTAAAGCTCCGTTTCTTGAGTTGTTACTGTCCTGTCTGTACCTGCTGCACAGTTAGTATGACTAGACAGCAAGGTAACAAATTATATACCTCTTCTTAGACCTTCCCATCCACTGGAACAGATGCTGTGCCTCCCTCTCTTATTCATTTGGACTACATCTTAAGTATATTGGACATGATGATGTATAGGGACATTGAAATATTAATATTATTAATAATAATTGTCAATAATAATATAATAGTAATAATAATATATTTTTAATAAGTTCACCGAGTCATATTTGTAGACTTTCATACGGCTCGCCAAAAGATTTGTTATAAAATGACAGGTGAAAATTGGAGCAAGATCAAGTTAAAGAACTTGGACATCTACATAAGAAGAGATAACTATGGGGAAGAGAAAAAAAAAATAGTAGTGCCTGTAGAGCTAAAGGGTAGTACACTAAACAACCTCAAGTTACATCAACAGTGATTGGCATATTGTAACTTCCCTTAGTGGTGGTGGTTAATATGCACTTTAGAGTAAATGAAAAAAATGAAAGTAGAAAAGTAGTAGTGATGACTATAAACAATGAAGAAATACAATTATATTGTGCTAGAACCAGCAACTGCATCATATATGTTAATTTGTTAGCTATTTATCTAATTTTACATATATGAGTGTTAAATTTGTTAAAACTCCTTTTGATGATAATGTGTTCTGTTCAAATAGATGTATGTATTTTTGAAATTGTGGGTGTAGACCAAATTCATCTGATGGAAGATAAAAAAAAATTACTTGGAAAGAAAATTAATCTTTCTTGGTTACCTTTAAGATATATTTATAACAGCATGAACAATACGTAATCTGTTCACAGGTGAACAAAATATAAGCAAGTAACTTTCTACATGTAAGAAGATGGGTCCCAATATTGTATGGGGTACTTGGTAATTAGATTCATATGCTGTCTTTACCAGGATGTTGGCAAATCGATGTTTTTTGATGATTTTAATTGCACAGAATTGTAGTTTGTTAACAGTATGTAAAATCAATTTTGCTTTTTTCAAAAAATAACTTCAGTGCAGTGTATTTTATATGATTAATAAGATTACATACTATACATATGTAAGGGTCACATTTAAAAATATATATTCCATATATAAATAAGCTAATGACCCAAGGGGTCACTGTTGAGATAGCAAGGAGTGTGATAAAGATTGATAAACAGAATGCAAGCTAGGGCTTGGTGTGTTGAATCAGCGAAGCCCTGGTTTGCATTTGCCTGTGATAATCAAATCCATTGTTGTATCAAACAGGTCACAGTGCTTTCGCCTGAGAACCTATTGACCTATAACCCACAGACGTCTACGTGACTTCCTCTCACATATTCGTCTGTCTGTAGTTAGTATGCTGAGCTAAGCTTTGCTCTCCTATAATTTTGTAAATGCATTGTAACTCTGAACTCTATTTCCCCTCCTAGAATCAGGATGGGAAGTATACTTCCCATCCTCGTCGGAGATTGCGATGATAGTTTCTAAGTCAGTATCTTCTTTGGGTATAAAGGCGGAGATGTTTCACTCGTGATGATAACTGTAACAATATATTTGCGAAACTACATCTCTTGAGTAGAAGCCAGAAGGTGGTTAAGAGAACCTGATTCTAGGAGGGGAAATAGAGTTCCGGGTTACAATGCATTTACAAAATTATAGGAGAGCAAAGCTTAGCTCAGCATACTAACATACAGACAGACGAATATGTGAGAGGAAGTCACGTAGTCGTCTGTGGGTTATAGGTCAATAGGTTCTCAGGTGAAAGTACTGTGACCTGTTTGACACAACAATGGATTTGATTATCACAGGCAAATGCAAACCAGGGCGTCGCTGATTCAACATGCCAAGGCCTAGCTTGCATTCTGTTTATCAATCTTTATCACATCCTTCCTTTGCTATCTCAACAGTGATCCCTTGGGTCATTAGCTTATTTATATATGGAATATATATTTTTAAATGTAACCCTTACACATACAGTATACTGCATATGCATGAGGAACTATTTGATTGATACAGAAACAATTAAACTACTGTGGGTGTCAGAACCTATTCCCAGTGTAAATGAGAAAACTACCTGTAACAAAACTAACATTGAAGTAGCAGGAGGAAAACCAGTAGGGAATACCAAATTGAATTATTGTAGAACAGATGGGAATAAAGATAGTGCACAAGATACACAAAGAAGAGAACTCAACTCACAGTAACTATAAATGGAAAAGCTGTCAAATACAGACCATTGAGTTGTCATTCAATTTTTATGTCGACTCCCAGGTGTAGGTCTTCATCAATTCCATCTTTTCACATAGTTTAATGGTCTGTTCCCTGCTATTTCTATAACTTTTTGACCAATTTTACCACATTCCTGACCATCTCGGTATCTTTTGAGTCTACCAATTGATTTCTCGTTCATAATGGAATAGTCCCACTGTACTCTGGCTATGAACTTTCTATGATCACACTTCTTCAAAATTCCTTCCTTTTCTCTATCCACATTTCGGCTAATCAGAATACATGCTGTACTGTAGTACTGGGTTTTTGTATCAATCATAAATCTTTGCTTCTTCTAATGGCTCAACTCCTGCTTCCCAGTCAGGTGTCCCCCCAAGGGAACTGAAATGCTGCACTTTCAAGATCTGTTCATCTATCACAATATATTTCTCTACTTCCCATTTTGCTCATGTAATACATTTTAGATATTGTAACTCTTCCATTCCATGTATATTTTGAAATCTTAAGCATTTGTTTTAACCCCATCTGTTACATTTGGTTCACTCCCACACCATTTTGACTATGGCCACCTCCAGGAAGCACAGGAGTTTCTGTAATCAGGTTACATGACAAGGGCTGGAACTCAAGAGAATTTTTTATGAGTTCTGTGCATCTGGGAAGAAGCTATCTTGAAGGTCAATCCAGCTACTAAAGTGAGACCTCTCCTTAGTTATCTGTAGTTTCACCAGCTGTTTTGAAAGTTGCTCAATCTGTATTTGCACTGATAAAATATTGTCAGTCTTCTTTCCCACCGTTATCCCTACACTAAGGGGTTGGTTGGCTGATTTGCCTTTCCTTACATCAGGCATGGTTTATTATTTTGGCAAAGGGGTTTTTACGACAGCATGCCCTTGCTGTCATCAACCACAGTTATCGCGGTGGGCCTCGCCTTTGACTAAAAAGTCTACCTGCTAGGCGGGAGTTTACTAAAAAAAAGTAAGACTGCAAGGCAGCAGCTGTCCTTTTAGACGCCTTTTATGACATGCAGGACCTATGGTGGTAGTATTCTTACACTCCAGGGTTTACTTATAAAGAATTGTCAGTCTTGGCACATGAATGAGCTACATGCCCTACCAGAAAATTTGCTCAAAGTACTGGAAGTTGGTCTCCTGTGGATTTTTCTCTTGACGCTTGTTCTGGTTGCCAAACTCAGCCTGCCAGTAGTCTAGACTGTACTAATCTTTTTCCCGTGCCCACCTTCAATCTTGTTCCTGCAGTGTTGCATTTAGTCTAGGCAAAACAGTGAAGATGAGGGTTAATGGTATGCATGAGAGAACAGCAGCTTCAGTTATTCTGCTCATGTCAAAAATGTGTGTCTGGGGACATTTGGACCATGAATAAGGGCTCTTGTATGATTGATGGATGGATATTCTGCAGTGAAAACAGAGTATGAGGTTAATTGATTTTGTTGATTAAAAGATATGGTAGAAAATCCTACATGTAAGGAAAGTGGAACCATTAGTATAACTGCTGTAGTAACTTTCTCACTCTTAAACATAAATGACTATAAAGTGTAATTGTATTCACATTTACATTTCAACTGTAATCCAAGGAGAGAAGAGGATTTAGAAGG
>NC_061104.1:48897409-48929909 GCF_015104395.2 Macrobrachium nipponense | reverse complement strand
ACAATGGCAAGCCTTTTGTCCTTCCATCTGTGAGAAAGGTGACTAAGATCTTAAATAAGCTGTGAGAAGTTTGCAATTACTTTTTTGGTTTTGTAATTTATCATGGAAGTAAAACTCGCTCATCTTGAAACAGAGTTCGTGATACAACCGTACAGTGCATTCACATGGAGATGGAGATAAAACATATATATATATATGTATATATATATATTATATATATTTTATTTATTTTATTTTATTTCATTTTATTAGGTTATAGCTGTTATTGCTTAATTTCAGGCTGAAGAGTTGATTATAAGTCAGAAGTTGGACAAGGAGTACCTACCCATTTCAGGTAATGCTGAGTTCTGCAAGCTCTCTATTGGACTAGCTCTCGGGGATGACAACCCAGCTCTTAAAGATGGATTGGTGAGTATTTTCTGTGAATTTATTCTGTGTACTTCATAGAGTTTTTTTCAGAATGAGCATGAACAAGATAAAAGTTAATTTTAAGGAGGTTAATTCTTCTACAAATTTCTGTATTGCACTGAAAAGGTTGTCCTGTTTTATTATCAACAGCTTCAAAAACAAAGTGGAGATAAAAAAAAAAGTACTCTCAGCTGCTTTTTTGTGTGTAATAAAAAGTACTTTTCAAGCAAAAACAAGTAGTTTTTATGGAAGGAGTTGCCACAAAATCTAAGCTCTCTAGCTTAGAATTGAATCAGGAGTCAAAAGGTTCATGGTCATTACAGTTATTTTATTCATCATTAGTAGATTATTGACTTTTGAATCAATAGCATTTCAGAGCTTTAGTTAAAATTGTTCCTGTACATTATCTCATTCATTTACAGATGTACAGATGTGGATTTAAGTTGAATGTACTGAAGTCATCAACTCTTTCTTCAAGTACTTGTGTACAAGTATCTGAAAATTGAAAGTTCTGATAATCAGGGACGAGTTAATATATCTTACCCAAGATAGCCAGTGTACACTGTATAATGAGTTAAAATGACATAAAGTCAGAACTGATACAGTAAATTGTATATGGAGTAGACAGTGTGTTGTTAAATTCATAAATGAATATTCAGCAACTTTCACCAAAGAGATAAGTTTTGACAATGTTAACTGTCCATCGCAGAGATAAGACTTGATACAATTGAGTAATTCAGTGGAAACAGTTGTTCTATTTTTACTTCTATAATAAAAGTTGGCTAATGATGAACATACACACAGACATTTAAAACCCAAAATTGATACCCTATCACAGATAACGTACTACTTCAATTGTGCATGTTTTCTCACACTAAGTTTTCCTAATGACAGAAGCCTCAGCCAGTCTGTCAGTTCATCATGATTTTTATTTACTCCTGTAACTTGAAGTAATGGCTGTATTTTAGTTACATGTTACCTTTATCTTGCACTTGCCATAATCTTAGGGGGTTCCCCCCTTTTTTTTCAATATGGTCAGGAATATCTGGTTTGTGTTGCATTTGTAGGAATACTGATTGTCTAAAGTAGACAGTCAAGCAGTATCATTGATATGGTGTGTTTTATATGTGTCATGCACTTGATACAATTGTCTGAAGTAGACAGTCAAGCAGTGATACATAGTGTATTTTATGCACAGACATACCCTGCACTTGATACACTTGTGAATGAGTTATGGGATGGGTTGTTGTTGACCTTTTGGGATTAAGGGGTACTTATGGTTAATATCATTGGAGTGGTCGTTTGGAATCATTTTGGTTGCCTTATGCTTGTGAGAGTATAGATATTAAGCAGTTTAACCAGACCACTGAGCTATTTTATTTAGTTTTCATAGGCTGACCAGTAGTAGTCAATGTGTTGTGGAGTTTGAATTTGAATGCATTATTTTGCTATATAGTAATTATCTTGTATAAGGATAAAGCTAGTGACACCTTTCAAACCCAGTATGGTTACCTTATCATTGATAAAATATCTCAACATTCACTGTTCTCTTTATTTTTTCTCAAAGCTGTCTTGGAAACATACCAAATCTGTAGGTCAGTTCATCTGTCTATTACATTTTTGTTTACTCCAAAACCTAAGAGAATGGATTATTTTTATTGAAACTGTGCCATGTTGTTAGCTTCTGACAGGATTCACTATAAGGTAGTCTAGGTTTAACAGTTATGCTGTTTGAGAATGTAAGATGTTTGTGTAGATGTAGGATTTTTAGAATTCTGTCTTGTATATAAGTATAAAGCAATTTCAATTATATTTTGCATAAGTACTAGCCAGCCTGTAACTTTGTCTTGAATGAATTAAGAGCTACTCCAGGTATGGCCATTTTTTGTGAGAGGAGGGGTATTATCAGGTTCTTTTGCTAAACTGTGGTTGTAAAATATTTGTAGGGCATATTTGATTATTAAATGATTTCAGTGAAATTTTGCAAATATAGCTTATAATTAACACAATCAGAATTATTTGAATAATTAACACAATCAGGATTATTTGAAATAAGTTTCTTACCCTACCACCTACACTATCCTACAGGGATAGTGATGGTAGCCCTTGTCGAGGGCTTTACACACATCGCGCTATAGGATGGTTTTCTGTTAGTTCCTACTGGAATTTAAACCATTTCCTTTAAAGTAAGAAAGGTTTATTGAAACTAGGTAACAAGTTAGTTCAACTGGGTGGTAGGTGGTAAGGGAAGAATCGCCCTACTCATATACATCAAGCATTTTTTTTTTTTTTTTTAGTTGCAGATGAATTGTGATGTCTTTATGGCTCTGACTGACCAGGTTGAAACCTCTCATCTTTTTCGTTGTATGGGTGGTGTTTGTGTATTTTTCAACATGGATTTGCACTATAAAGGCAGACAGTTAAAGGTGGGAAGGATGTACATGGGTATTTGCTGCATTATTTCCTTAGTGTTAGTGTAAACAATTTTGCCTGTATTAGTTCTAGGAGTGTGCTGCCTGGTCCTCCTCAAAGTGGAGAGGTTGCAGCAGTGTAAGAAGGCCAAAAGAAGTTTGCCATTCTCTTCAAAGGAGGTTACTCCACCTTTAGTTTCGTCAGATTTTTTCGACTGTTCCTTACCCTACCTTCTGCTCTTCTCTGGCTCATGAGGGGTTTATGCTTGTAAGGGTGGGTGACCAATACGTGCTATCTGGCACTTCCAAACCAGAGAGCTTTCCAAGCTCCTTAGGTGAGGTAGTGTTATGTGTTTGTGGTTTGCCATTTTCTACCACTGCTTAACTAGCAGCTTTGCCGTAGTAATGACTGATATTTCCAATTGGTATTCTGAGGCACTGGCAGACTGGCCAGGTTACCAGTTTGCCCAATGGTAAGTGGGTCCCTTACCACATACGACCATGGGAAATTTCATTTTCATAGGTGTAGGTAATTTGTATTTATGAGTGAAAAATAAACGTCCCAATAATTTGTCTCCTTGTTTTTACTCATGCATTTTCAAGTGTTTTATGTATTTGTCGTGTGAACTCAATTATAGCATCATGGCTGATGGTTGGAGTGGGCTCCTCTTGTCACCTGGCAACCACAGTTTTTAGACCCATTCTGAGCTGTCTATCTTTCTCTCTTGCTCTTTCCATTCAGGAACTTGATGCGTTGAGACTCTTGTAGTAATTATCTTACTTGTGGGATTACCCTTGTGGTATTGAGTAAAGGCCATACCCCTCCAACACTGCCTCCTGGCTTGTCACGTCTTTTAACGTACTGGAATGAGTATAGTCATAGTACAAGTGCAATGCTGGCAGTTATCACTAGAAAAATATTAAAATGGAAAAAGTTGCAGAACACTATAGGATAGGTCAAAGCTTAAGGTAGATTTACTATGTTCATGATGTCAGTCATTAGAAGCTGTGACAAAGATTTGAGTTCACATCTCAATGTCTTCATACCGAATTTTAGTACTGAATTGTTTCATATCAAACCTATGGTTTATACAGCAACAACTTACAGTGCCTCCAATACTCTACAATCAATAGCAGTCAGTCTCTTCGACTGTTATTATCAGGATTACAATTTTTTCTATGATTTTACTCACTCCCTGTCCCATATTTAATTCTCCACCCTAAAGCAATGAGCTGAAGTATCTCTTCCAATACAGATGGAGGCTGTTCAACTATTGGAGAGACTTGCTCTGTACATACCACTCATACCATTTTTCTTTTGGTTAGTTCAAGTGTCCAGGATTTTGTTGTCCACAAAATGGGCTCAGTATAAGTGACGGGTATCTTTAAAAGAAAAAAAATTTGCATTTGTTGTCCACAAAATGTGTTTATTAGTATAAGTGATGAGTTTCCTTACAAATTTTTTTTGTATTTGTTGTCCATAGAATGGGCTCGATATAAGTAAGAGGCATTATTTTGAAAAGTCAATCTCTATAATTGAATAAATCCTTTTTGAAATTTATTAATTGTAATTATGGAGGATTGGTGTACGTATTACTGAGTTATTGTAAATGTTTACAGAATGTGACAACGCAAGCTATTTCTGGCACAGGTGCATTGAGAATTGGCTCTGCCTTCCTTTCAAAGTTCTTCCCAGGACCAAAGGTAAAGTATTTAACATATGATTATTTTTATTGGATTTTTTTTATACTTACATGTGTAATATGGTTATGACTTGTACAAGTACCTTTAGAAGATAAAATTTAAAAAGCTTTCCTCAATTTTTTTTTTTTTTTTTTTTTAAGATGTTGCGGCTTGGTGTTTTTGGTATGAAGTTGTATACTATTTGTTCATATGTGGAACAAACCTTTGGTCTTAACAATAGGATGATCTAGCGCCAGCTGGAAATGGGTTAAAAACAATCAAAGATTGTAAAGCATGGAATCTGTGGCATCTGGCAACCCATATGTATAAAAGGTGGAAACTAGTCATCAACCCAGCTTGGGACCTTGTGACGCATCAGTCTCTCTTTGATAGCCTTGGAGAGTAGCCTTGTTGCGCTCTCCTTTCCAAGCTGCTTGGTTTGTTTGTCCATTATTTCTATGCATTTTTGATTGTGTGTGGGTCTGTCCTTTGGTCGTGGATTCCTCCAAGAGTTCCAAGCCCTGTCAATGTATGTACCCGGGCGTTCGAGGATATCCACGTTCCAGGTTTTGGGCGTCTTCTCTTACAGATCCCCATTCAACTTGCAGTAGGTGACATGCGAATTTTTGTACTATTTCTAAGCTGTGCCCAGAATGTCGTTCGTGACCCATATCTCAGTGGAGGGCTTTCTATAAGAGGAGGGAACACTAGGGTGCGTCTTGCCCATCTTGGGAAGGTTTTTTTTGTTCTCCCAAGGAGGCATTTCAACATCTCCTTCTTCCAGTAGTCTTCCTCCTGCATCTTCTGTTCCTGTGTCCTCGTCTTTTTCTTACATGGATTCGTCTGTGGAACTATCGAGTGATGCACAGGATAGTTTTAAGTTTAATCATGCCCCCTCTCTTGTGGGAGAAGATCTCACGCCCTCAGGAGAGGAGGCTCCCCCTCCAGCTTTTGTTTTAGATTTGGAGTCTAACAAGATAACAGTGGTTTGGGTGTCCGTAGTCCTACGGGGTTCACCCTCTTTGAATGGTTTGATGTCACGTTTGTTCGCCAGCCTCCCCAAGTCTCACCGGCAGCCCCCCTCCTTCTGGCCTACACTATTTTGTTAAGTATGTGATGCCTTTAAGCCAACTGGAGCTGTCAACACGTCATCTGCTGGGTTGCCGCCTATCTCCCCGCCAGTGTGGCCATTAGCTTGTGCTGCTATGCCAAATGTCGTGACGTCACTCCCAGCTTCCACTCAGCCTATGACGTTGACTGCGGTGTCGGTTCTCCCTCTGTCTCAGGTCATGATGTCATTACCATCCACGTCTCTTGTCATCTGCTCTACCTTCCTCGGAGATGTTCTTTCAGGCAATTTTTGATAAACTGGACTCCATTCTTCGTGAGAGATATGCAGTTCCCCCTACAAAGGGATGGCATATTAGGAGTGAGCCTTCCCCCTCTTCCTTTCCTCTTAGCAAGAAGCATCAAAGTAGGGGAGAGCCTTCCCCCACTCTATCTCCTCCTGCTCATACAAGAGTCAGATGTTGGAGGATTCAGAACTTTTTTGTTTTTTCCGAGAATGAGAGGAGTGTTTCACTATCTTCTCTACACAGATGTGTCTCTCCATCGCACATACACATACATGTTCCAGTTTGCGATGGCTCCCCATCTCCGCAGCCTACTGGAGTTCGCTGTAAGGATGATAAACCCCTGATCATGGGTTCGAAGGTGCCTTCCACTCAGATGTCTCCTGCACCTTCTGGGATTTCTCATAACGATGACGGTCGAGGACAGGAGACGTTTTGGGTCCATGGATGTGCGTCTCGTCCTTCTTCTCCCAAGACGACAAGACTTTCTAAGCGTCCTTCCCCCCAAGAGTTCCCGGTATCATCGTTCTCCATCTAGAGGATGCATCGCCTGGCTATGTTCTTGAGCCTGTTTGCTCAGAGGCTTCAGTCGTTTGAATACCATTTCTTTCATTGGGAAATGTGGTGCCCAGCTCCGTAGGAAGACCTCTTTAGTGGATGTAGAGAAGGACGAGGTTCTCTCTAGACCTTCCTCCTAATGTTGCCGTTCTCCTTTGCCCGAGCCAGAGGAAGGGGAGAGCAATGAGTTTCTGTCTTCTTTTTCATAGGTTGTTCATCTCATCCATGAGTTCAGTAATCTGGAAGGGAGGACACAGGCTCGATCTTCAGTGCCCCCTACTGGCATAGAGGCTTTCCTCAGCCCAAAGCGGGATCCTAGAGCTTCGTTCGAGCTCCCACTTTTGGAACGTGCAGTCTATTTTGAAGCATATTAATGACCTGATTTTGGATAGGGATAGCTCCCTTTGATCCAGTTGGTCGCCTAAATTTCTCTCTGCTCCTCTCCTGCAGCATAAGAAATAATCCAGCAGACAGTATCAAAGTTGGAGGCTTGTTCTTATCCTCCTCCTCCTCCTCCTCCACCTCACCGGCAAGCTAGACAGTCTTCCCCCAGGAAACAAACCAAGCGTGCATCTTATGTGAGGACACTTCAGCCTTCTACATATTCTGGGTTAGGACAACAACAACGCTCCTTTCAGTCTTGCCCCTGCAAACCAGGTAGGGGTATCAGAGGTATGGGCAGATGGGGGTCGTCTATAGAGAGGGCGCCCCTCCCTTCCCAGTGCCACGGATCAGAGGATGCCTGGCAGTCCATTGGGCCAAGTGGCAGTTGCACGGAGCAGAGAAGTGGGTAGTAGATGTCCTTTGGGTCAGATATCTCTTACCTTTCAACTTTCCTCCCCCTTTCTCAGACAAACCTCTCCTCCACCTGACTTCCGCTCAGAGTTCTCTGAAGTTCCTAGCCCTTCGGGGCAAAATTTTGAAGGTGCTAAACAAGGGCGCAGTGGAAGAAGTACATTAGCCTTCACTGAGGTTCTATAGTCACATCTGCCTGGTTCCAAATGCCACAGGTGATTGGAGACCAGTGATAAATCTTTCCACACTGAACCTGTTCATCAGGAAGCAAGGTTCAGGATGGAGATGCCCTGGACGGTTCTGGCAGGAGTAAGGGAGAACGACTTTATGCTATCAATGGACTTGAATGATGTGTACTTCCAGATCTCAATTCACCCTTAGTCGAAGAAGTTCTTTAGCTTTAGCCTCGAAGAGCAGGTCTTCCAGTTCTAGGTCCTCTTCTTCGGGTTGACTACAGCCCTGCAGGTGTTCACAGGGTCTTTGCCCTAGTCTCAAAGTGGGCTCATGCTCAAGGGATTTGTTTACCGAGATACCTTGATGACTGGCTGGTCTTGGCAAGTTCCAAAGAGAAGCTAATTCAAGACAGGGATCACCTACTTAGTTTTGCAAGAGTCTGGGTATTGTGGTAAACTGGAGAAGTCCAGTCTGGTCCCCAGCCATAGGAGTCTGTATCTGGGTTTGTCTATAGATACGGTAGTGTCAAGAGTTTTCCCATCGGACCAGAGGTTACAGAAGTTCAGGATGGTGGCACGGTCCTTCCTGGCAGAAACCAAACAACCAGCTCACCAATGGCAGGTCCTACTAGGTATCTTGACATCCCTAGAAAAACTGGTCCCTCACGGTTGATTCCATCTACGTTCTTTCAATGGAGGTTGAAAGAGTTCTGGTTCCTAGCAGGCGATTCCCCTCAACAGCAATTACCCCTTTCAGATCAAGTGAGAAGACGATCAGAATCTTGCAATAGGAGTCCCTCTACTTTCTCCCCATCCAGATTATCCTGTTTTTGAATGTGTCCATCGATGGTGGGGGCACTCATCTTCAAGACCTTCTGGCTTCGGGTGTATGGAGCTCAAAGCAGCCTTTCTAGGACTGGAGGAGTTTGGGAGAAGGTAGAGGGTCATTCAGTAGCTCTGATGTTGGACAGCTCCACCTTGATAGCTTATATCAACAAACAGTTGAGATACATCAATGGCGATTGACAACTTGATGGAGCTCGTAGCCAGATATTTTTGGGCAAGAGGAATGGAGTGGCCAACAAACTGAGTCGACAGAACTAAATCCTTGGTATGGTTTGGTCTCTGCATCAGGACATTTCTTCTTTGGGGAAGGTTCCTCGTTGGACGGGTGGTTTTCGCACTCGGCTACCAATGTGGTGGTCCAATGTTCGATTCTCTGCTTAGCCAACACCTGATCAGAAGAATTTATTTCTGGTGATGGAAATTCATTTCTCTATATAATGTGGTTTGGATCCCACAATAAGCTGTAGGTCTCATTACTAGGTGACAAATTGGCTCCTAGCCATGTAAAAATATCTAATCCTTTGGGTCCAGCCCTAGAGGGCTGTTTTAAGGGGGCGGCCGGAACCCCTATACTATATGGTGGTATAGGGCAAAAAATGCAAAGTCATGAAAAATTCATGGAGCTTCATATGGCAATTGAGAATACGTACAGGTATTCTCCTACTTACGATGGGTGTTTAGGTTCCGAAAAAACCCATCGTAAGTTGAGAAAATCGTATCTCGGATATAGCCTAGCCTACACTAAGTTAATCAGTACCATATAGGCTAGGCTATATACACATATATGGAAGATTAGCTTACACTACACAGTATACCTATACATATATGGTATAGTAATTATTAATATCAGCTAGTTCGGGTGTTTCAATGCAGATTGACTTATGATAATTAAGTATAAAAAGAAATTTAATAATAAGAACAAGGATCAGACTGTAGCGTAAAGGGTACTCACCAAGATTCGGTCCGTTGTCGGCATACGTGATCGGTGTCAGGCTGTTCATGGCTACTATAACTAAAGATCGGAAGAGGATGATGATGATAAAGCAGCAGGATCATCAATTCGCTCTTCCTCAGATAGAATTTCTTCTTCTGTTAGTTCAGGTGTCTCGAGGAAACAACTGTTCCGAGACGTACAGGATCGAGTCTCAAGTGAGGGGGTAGGGCTGGGGGAAGCGGAATGCACTGGAGTCGTTCTCTTGAAGAAAAAATCCATTGTAGGTTTGCACAGTGCGTTTTTTTCGTTCTTCATAAATTAATCGGTAACATGCAACACTGTCTTGATGAGCCCTCTGAACTTTGGCAAACCGTTCCTCGTCCCCATCCATTTCACTTAAAAGTTTCAGTCCTTGATCAAATAAAGCAAACGCCTCTGCCAGTTTTTTAGTTGTAAACGTTTCGCTCCGGCTCTTTTATTTCTTCTTCCTCTTCTGCTTTTTTTTTCTCTTCTGCAAGTGCAATTAAATCCTCTGCCGTTAGCTCTACATCTTGCACATCTATAAGTTCTTGGATATCTTCCTCGTCAATTTCTAAATCTAAACTTTTCCCAAGTATCAAGATCTTTTTATTGATTTCCACTTCTTCTTCATTCTGATCGAAACCTTTAAACGAGTTCACATACACTTTCAGCAGATTTTTCCAGACCCCATTCATACACTCTTTCTTTACCTCCTTCCACCCCTTCCAATGTTCATAATGGAGTTAAGAACACTAAATTCTTTCCAGAAAGTTCTGAGATCTTTCTCCTCGTTATCCGTAGCCTGAACAGCCTGCACAAACGTGTTCCGAAGATAATACGCCTTGAACGTAGCCAAAGCACCCTGATCCATGGGTTGTATGAGAGAAGTTGTGTTTGGTGGCAGAAACACAACTTTTACATTCTTGTTAATATCTCCGATGTGCTGAGGGTGGCCAGGAGCATTGTCGAGAATCAGAAGAATTTGAAGGGGATGTTATTTTTCCTACAATGATCTTTCACTTCCGGAATGAAGCAATGAACGAACCAGTCCTCGAACAATATTGCAGTCATCCAAGCTTTTTTATTATGACGGTAATGCACAGGAAGTGTATGCTTGTCGATGTTTTTTAAAGCCCTTGGATTTTCTGAGTGATAAATCATAAAGGGCTTAAGTTTATACCCAGCCACATTTCCCCAAGCAGAAGAGTCAATCGATCCTTGTATGCCTTAAACCCGGGCATCGCCGTTGCTTCTTTGTGGATGTAGGACCGTTGTGGCATAAGTTTCCAATAAAGTCCGGTTTCGTCAACATTAAAGATTTGCTCTGGCAAGTAGCCTTCATTAACGACGATCTCGTGTAAAACATCCTTAAATTTATCGGCTCCGTCGGCATCAGCGCTTGCTGCTTCACCGCTCATTTTCACACTGTGAAAATTATGGCGGTTCTTGAAACGACGAAACCATCCAGCACTTGCTGCAAAACTTTTGTTGTGGTTATCATCATAATTCTTTTTCAGTTCTTCAAAAAGCATGCGCGCCTTTGTTTGAATGGTTAAGAGGGTGAGCGGCATACGCTTTTGTATTTGATCCTCCATCCACGTGACCAGTAACTGCTCCATTTCTTCCAAAGGCCCTATCTTCTTCTTTGATATAACCGTTGAATGAACTGAAGCAGATGCCTTTACAGCATCCATTACGCGTTTCTTGTCCTTGAGGATGGTGGATACCGTCGATTGCGATAAACGTTCGTCATGTGCAATAAACCATGACTGCCTTTCCCGCTTCATCCTGGTTTATTATTTTCAGTTTCTGCTCCAAAGTGATGGATTGCCTCTTCTTTTTTGCACTACCAGCAGGACACCTATTTGGTTGTTTGGCAGACATAGTTTTTTTGTTTTAATTTTCGGTACTTAAAAAAACTCTTAAAAATCACAAACGAACACCGACCTAGTGTTACTTGGTTCAAAACGAGCGCAAGTGAGATCGAACTCATTGCCGCTGTACCTACGCCAGCCTCTCGCTCTCGGGCCAACATATCGTACAGCGTAGTACGCTACTGCCAGCGCTCGCTGTGCGCGAAATTTAAAAATACGCATTTTCACTTTTTTTTTTTTTTTTTTTTTTTTTTGTTTTTTTTTTTTTTTTTTTTTTTTTTTTAGTATTAATTGCTAACCCCATCGTAACATCGGATTATCGTAAAACGGATTATCGTAACTCGAGCACTACCTGTATACGAAATATTTCGTCAAAATTCCTCTTACTTTCGTAGTTACAGGGTAATTTCTGGGCTCAGCTCGTGTCGGCCTATGAAAGTAATCCTTAATATCATCTTTCTAGGTAAAATATCCTAAAATTACCAGAGAAAAAACAAATTAAGAAAAATGTCAGTAGGACTGACTCGCTCACTCTTAAAAAGAAGTGTCGGTATGAAATAGGGGCGAGTGTGGAACACTACCACGAGACAAACACCAATTAGAACTTCCTATCAGAATCCCCCTAAGAGAGAGCCGATACCAACGGGCGATGCAGCCTCTACTACTACTACTAGAGGACGCCACGGACAGCAGCGCCCCTAGCGGTCATCCTTAATTTTTAGCGCCAGCGTCTTGACGCAGTTTTCTCTCGTGCTATTGTTATTTTGGATTTATCTCGTTTTTCAACGATGGAACGTTCTGCATTGCCACGGCTAAGTTAAGTAACTCATAAGTAATATTTTATCATAGTTTTAGCCCTTACCGGGTACCCGTATTTTCCTTTTTATAGGTCATATACGGTTCCCCGGTTGTCTCGTGGCGGCCATGCTGCCTCGTAAGAATTCCCGGTCCTCCATACTGGGACTTCTTATACTTATGGGCTTACTTTATCACGTTCATTGTTTTACATCGAGTTTTAGCTAGTTCAGCCCTCTTACCATTCTCTTAGCTTGGTATTTAGGGCTATCATTATTTTATTCTGGCCCAGCATCCCGGCTCTTGCTCTACATCGGCTATCGCTGGCTCCGAGTAGGCTACTGTTTCTTGGAATAGTTGCCTCCTCCTGGGCTTCTTTCTCTTTTCCTAAAAGTGTCTCTTCCACCTTTCGATGTTTTTTATTATTATTATTTAGGGTGTTAGGCTAGCCTAGGTGCTTGTTCCATGTATTGGTACAGCTTGGTTCACGTGGCCCTACCACGGTTGTGGTGATCGCGGCCTAGGCCACTAGTGGTCACGTGTTCCATAGCACCTCACCCTGCCCCTTCCCTCCCTCTCTGATGTAGGGAGGAGCTGGGGGACCCCTTGGTTGTCATAACAACCTCATAGCCTTCTCTCACATTCCGGAGGTACCGGGGGGTTCCACCAGCAGGGGGTTTAGGGCGACCATCATGAGGTACCGGGTCTCCATACGGGTAGTGGGTGAGGTGGGGAGGAGTAGGCCATCCCTTCCCCCTTTCCTCGCTCCCGCCGTGTTTCACCGGGACCTCCTTCCCCCCCATACCCATTACTCAGCCACCTCCCTTACGATACGAAAGGAGCCTTCCGTCGCAGCCGGGGCCCCGGGGGTTTGGTTATAGGTTATTGGCTCCGCTAGCGGGTAGGGTGGGTACTATGGATGGTCGTTTGCTTGCCTACTATATCCTTATATCTCTCTCGCCCCCGCTACCGGAAGGGAGCTTACCCTTACCTACGCACGCTTCTAGTAGACGGGTGGAGAGAAGTTGATTTGATGTTGTCACTGTTTTATGCTAAGGATATATACCCTAATTTAAGATATTTTACAATGAATTGTGTTTTATAATTATGTTATCAACCATCCCCGCCATTATCCGTTGTGGTTTCCTTTACCACCACTCCTAGTTGGTTGATTCGCGTGCCTCCGCCACTGGCGGAGCCATAGCCTTTCTTCCAACATGGTTACCACACGTATTTTAGCAGGGCTCTGGTTTTATCTAACTTTATCGCTCCGGCACCAGCGGAGCATATGTTAGGCTGTAAGTGTTTACTCTGTACTCATGTACGTTTCCACTTACAGGCTACCAACTGTCAGGTCCTCGCTTGCAACGCGACGCTGCATGACCCCTGCGGACATGATGAGTGCAGGTCTCACGCCCCTTGTGCCACCCTGTTCAACGAGTCCATCGTTTGGCATCCCGAGGCCTGCACCATTTGCTACGACCTGGTCGGTCAGCTGGTTGATGGGGTAAGACCATTATAAGGTTGTTTATCAATTTACTAACACTTTTAGTTCGTAAGTTTGTTAACCCTGTCCGCAACTGGTAGCTAATTCAGCCTTTCTTTCAGGCTAGCGGTGTGAGGGAAGTCGCTCTCGCCACTCTGAAAGCGTGGGTGGGCGGCTTTGGGAAGAACGCCGCCAAGGGCCAGCCCTACATGTTGGATAAAAAGCTGGCCATCCAGATCTTCCCTGCGGGCAAGTCGACGGGCTACGTCGACCCCTTGTCCGCCGCCCCCGTAATAGCCGCCATCCAGCAAGATCTCCAGCAGTCGTTGGGGCTCGTAGCAGCCCAGGAGCCAGTTCCGGACGTCGCCGGCCTGGACCTGAATCTCGAGCCGATGGCGGTAGTGAGTGAGGATTTGTTGGTTGAGGTAGGTTTGTCGGGCGCCCAAGGTCTTTCCTTGGGCGCTCCTGGATCTTCTCCTGTCCCTTCTTCTTCCGCCTCTTTCCAAGGCTTTTCGGGATCCGAGATCCCTAGCCGCACTCCCGCTCTCTCTGTACCTCCTAAGGAGAAGGGAAAGAGAGAACCGAAGACTCTGTCTAAGTCGACTTCTAGGAAGTCGTCTTCGTCTTCTTCGGCGAGGAAGTCATCGACTTCTTACGCCGACGCGGTAAAGGCTAAGCCAAGCTCTTCCCAGTCGAAGAGCTCCAGAGGCAAGGCTTCGAAGGAGAAAGCTCGCGCTACCTCCGAGTCGTTGCCTTCTCCCGCCTCCGCTGTCCCCTCTCCGGCTATGCCGGCAGGGGTAGCAAGCACCAGCTCCTGCGTTCCTTCTCTTGTCTCACCAGGAATGATGGAGCAGGTAGGGGTGATGGTTGGGTCCCAAATCTCAGCTTGGGGAACCCGCTTTGAGCAGATGTTCGCACAATTGTCGAGCACTCTGTCTCAAACTGGACAGACCGTCCAAGAGCTCTCGAATAGAGTAAGAGAGACTGAGGATCGGATGACTGGGCTATCCCAGGCTCCTCCCCCAGTATCCCCTGCTTCTAGCACGGGGATCCTACAACTCCCGTCTTACGACTCTCTGCCATCTTTCTCTATGGAGAATCCATGGAGAGTAGCGGCCTACGCCCCCTTTAAGGACGGGATGATTTCCATCCCGGAGTTTGGCACTCGAAGGATTGAGGACTTCGAGTTCTATCCTCCGGGTCTGTCACAGCCTTTCATCGGGTATGCTAGGCTGACGCCAACGGCTCTGACAAGGGAGGACAAGATCGCGAAGGAGTCTGTCCTCTACAGTAGAGACCACGCCCAACGGGAATGGGTTCACTGCCTTGAGGACTGGGAGTGTACTAACACTAAACTCCAGGCCTATAAGAGCCCCTTCACTATTTTCGCCACGGAAGAGGAGGTTTCTCTTCCGTTCACTACGAAATTGGTGGAGAAGGCTCTTCAGGCAGTCCTCAAGGATGAGCCCGTTCCACAGTTGAGAGAGTCGGAGTCCACTTCTCCACTCTTTCCCGCCTTCGGAGAGTTATGGGAAAACCTGCCAGCCACTTTCACGCAGGGTAAACTCAAGCCGGACTGCGCTATGGACCAGTTCGGTGAGAAGTTGCCTAGGCTACCGGACTCCCTAATCCAGGCAGAGTTCGATGCGCGAACTAGGTTTGGCAGGTCCCTTAACTCTATCGTAATCACGGAAATGGCGGCGCTGTCTTATGCGAACGAACCGCTATTCAAGATCTTAGCGAAAGCACATTTTCACACGGTTCTTCTAGACGCTTTTGACTTCTTCCAAGCCAGGAAGAACTGTCGGAAGCATGTTCTTCAAGAGTGTACTATCAGGCACGAGCCTAATAGACTCTTGACTGCCAGCATGTGGGGAGCGGATCTCTTCCCAGAGTCAGCAGTGAACGAAGTTCATCACGAAGCTGCTAGACTCAACCAGAGCCTTAGAGCTAGGTGGGGCATTTCCTCTAAGAGGAAACAGGAATCCGTTCCCACTGCTGCAAGGAAACCTAAGAAGGCTGGTAGGAGGTTTTTTTATCCAGCCATATAAAAAAACTCCAGCCTCAGCAGCAGTTTGTGCAGGCGGTCCCAGTCACCCAACAAGGACAACCTGCTACATCTAAACAGACTCAGCCTTTCCTCCTGGTGCCCCAGCAATCCCAGCCTTCGACCTCCTATGCCATCTCGCCTGCCTTTAACCCTGCTTATGAGGCTCAAGGCTACTCTCAATCGAGGGGTAGGGCGAGAGGTTACTTTCGTCACCGTGGCGCAGGAAGGGGCGCAAGGAGTAAGCAGTTCAGAGGAGGGCGTGGTGGCCAACCCGCCCATCAGCAATGAGGCTCTCCAGGTAGGAGGGAGGCTGTTCCTCTTCCGCCACAGGTGGGGGTTCAGCAGTTGGGCACAGAGCATAGTGTCCAAAGGATTAGGCTGGAGCTGGATCCAAGATCCTCCTCCAATCAAATCATTCCATCAGGTACCGTCAAAGGAATTGATAGATTACGCGGAAGAACTCCTTCAGAAAGGAGCTATTGCGAGAGTCAAGCATCTAAAATTTCAAGGTCGCTTATTCAGCGTGCCAAAGAAAGGCTCAACAAAAAGAAGGGTAATCTTAGACTTGTCAAAGCTAAACTCTTTCATTCGCTGCGACAAGTTCAAGATGCTTACCCTCTCGCAAGTAAGGACCTTACTGCCGCGTGGAGCCGTCACATGCTCCATCGATCTTACAGACGCATACTATCATATCCCTATAGCCAGGCACTTCCGCCCATTCCTAGGATTCAGGCTAGGAAGTCAGACATTCTCATTCAAAGTGATGCCCTTCGGTCTGAATGTAGCCCCCAGGGTATTCACAAAGATAGCAGAAGTGGTTGTACAACAATTGAGAGCTCAGGGAATCATGGTAGCGGCATACCTCGACGATTGGTTAATCTGGGCACCAACAATCGAGGAATGTCTCAAAGCTACCAAAAAGGTAGTTCACTTTCTGGAACATCTGGGGTTCCAGATAAACAAAACGAAATCCAGACTTGTTCCGGAATCTCGTTTTCAGTGGCTGGGAATCCAATGGATTTGTCCTCCCACAATCTATCAATTCCAGTAGCCAAACGGAAAGAAATAGCAAAATCTGTCAGGCAATTTCTCAAGTGCAAACAAACGTCAAGAAGAAACCAGGAGAGAATCTAGGGTCTCTTCAGTTTGCTTCAGTAACAGATATCCTTCTGAAAGCAAGGTTGAAAGATATAATCGAATTTGGCGGTCAAAAGCAAACTCCAAATATCGAGACAAGTTGTCAGTGATCCCACAGATCCTCCGCAACCAACTACGGCCTTGGTCAAGAGTACAGAACCTAGCCAAGAAAGTACCCCTTCAATATCCCCTCCCAATGTTAACCATTCACACGGACGCATCCCTGTCCGGTTGGGGGGGATACTCTCAGTTCAAACAGGTTCAGGGGACTTGGTCAGTTCAATTTCGCCAGCTCCACATAAACGTGTTGGAAGCAATGGCAGTATTTCTTACTCTGAAGAGACTGCTTCCCCCGAAAAAGTCTCATCTAAGGCTAGTTTTGGACAGTGCAGTAGTAGTCCATTGCATCAACAGAGGAGGGTCCAAATCCAAGCATGTGAACCATGTCATGATAGCCATCTTTGCATTAGCAAGCAAACACAAATGGCATCTGTCTGCCACTCATCTGGCAGGAGTAAGAAATGTGATAGCGGACGCCCTGTCCCGGTCAGTCCCTCTGGAATCAGAGTGGTCCCTGGACGTCGGGTCATTCCAGTGGGTAAGCCGGAGAGTCCCAGGTCTCCAAGTGGACCTCTTCGCCTCACAAGCGAACCACAAGCTCCCTTGCTATGTGGCCCCCAACCTGGACCCTCTGGCTTATGCCACGGACGCCCTGTCGTTGGATTGGAATCAATGGAGGAGAATTTATGTTTTTCCTCCAGTGAATCTTCTCTTGAAAGTCCTAGACAAACTAAGGTCTTTCAAAGGGATAGTAGCTCTGATTGCACCGGACTGGCCCAAGAGCAACTGGTATCCACTTCTCTTGGAATTGGGTCTCCGACCTCAACGGATCCCCAATCCCAAACTATCACAATCAGTACAAATGAGGACTGTGTTCGCTTCCTCAGGAACTCTCCAGACCCTAACTTTATGGACTTCATGAAGTTTGCGGCTAATAAAGATGCTAACATTGATCCACAGAATATTCTCTTCCTGGAATCAGATAAGAGAGAGTCAACCATCAGACAATATGACTCAGCTGTTAAGAAATTAGCATCTTTCTTGAGAGAATCGAACACTACAACCATGACAGTTAATTTGGCTATATCCTTTTTCAGATCTTTATTTGAAAAAGGTTTAGCAGCTAGCACGATTACCACTCACAAGTCGGCTTTGAAGAAAATCTTTCAAGTAGGTTTTCAGATAGATTTAACTGAATCTTATTTTCACATCTATCCCTAAAGCCTGTGCTAGACTTAGACCTTCTCAGAGGCCTACTACAGTTTCATGGTTCTTGAATGATGTTCTCAAACTAGCTTCAGATACTGACAACTCATCTTGTACATTCATAATGCTCCTGAGGAAGACTCTATTCTTATTAAGCCTAGCCTCAGGAGCAAGAATTTCAGAACTGTCGGCTCTATCCAGAGATGCGGGTCATGTGGAATTCCTCCCATCAGGAGAAGTTCTACTTGCTCCGGATCGTAGCTTTTTAGCTAAAAATGAAGATCCTCTTGCAAGGTGGGCTCCTTGGAAGGTTATCCCACTTCCACAGGATCCTTCTCTCTGCCCAGTATCAACCCTTAGAGCCTTTCTATCTCGTACTTCTTCTAGATCCTCGGGTGCTCTCTTCATGAGAGAAAAAGGTGGTACTTTGTCAGTTAAAGGTATTAGACAACAAATCCTTTACTTCATTAAACAAGCCAACCCTGAGTCATTCCCAAAAGCACATGATATCAGGGGAGTAGCCACCTCTATTAACTATTTCCAACATATGAACTTTGAGGATCTTAGGAAGTATACTGGATGGAAATCCCCGACAGTCTTTAAACGGCATTATTTAAAGTCTTGGAATCTTTAAAGTTTTCAGCAGTAGCAGCGGGAAACATAGTTTCCCCTGATACTGCTTAGTAGTTGTAGTATTGATCCAGGTCTCCTTTCTACCTACTTCAACCAACATGCCTCAACCTATCACCAGGCTACTCATCATCATAGCCTTAGCCGTTGTGTGTTATAGTGGTCTGTCCCTTATTTTTTTGCTAGGGGCAGCCACATTTGTACTGATATGTACTCCAGTGGTCCTACCTTATTTTTATGCTAGGTTAGGCCACAATATGTTTGTATAAATTTTACATTTAGACTTGTGATAACTTCAGTCACAATGTGTTTGTATATATTTGAATTAATTGTATTATTTAATTAATGATGGATTTGAGTGTACCTACCCTTATTTTTATGCTAGGGTAGGACACATGTATGTATATAATTGCACTTTTATGTTCTAAATAAGTAAATTCAAACAATTTCTTTATTTTACATGCATATTATGTTATTGTTACTACCTTTTAAGTACTTTAAGTTTACTAACATTCTGTTATTGTTTACCATAGTTAGTTTAAGTACTTATTTTGTATGCTGTATTGATTTACTTATTATTATATCCATCATTTTAACATGTTTTTCATTTTTTCCTTTTCCATCTTGTCTGTTTCTCTGGTACTCTTTCATAGGCCGACACGAGCTGAGCCAGAAAGGGATTTTGACGAAGAAAAATCTATTTCTGGGTGATTGGCTCGTGTCGCCCTATGAAACCCATCCCTTTTATGGCTTGCTTTCCCCCCTTGCAGGACAAGATGTAATTTTGTTTTAATTAAGGATGACCGCTAGGGGCGCTGCTGTCCGTGGCGTCCTCTAGTAGTAGTAGTAGAGGCTGCATCGCCCGTTGGTATCGGCTCTCTCTTAGGGGGATTCTGATAGGAAGTTCTAATTGGTGTTTGTCTCGTGGTAGTGTTCCACACTCGCCCCTATTTCATACCGACACTTCTTTTTAAGAGTGAGCGAGTCAGTCTTACTGACATTTTTCTTAATTTGTTTTTTCTCTGGTAATTTTAGGATATTTTACCTAGAAAGATGATATTAAGGATTACTTTCATAGGGCGACACGAGCCAATCACCCAGAAATAGATTTTTCCTTCGTCAAAATCCCTTTAGTTAACATAACTCAATAAGCCTAAAACATTGGTCTGTACAAGAAAATGCAATATTTCTTCTATTATCGTAAAGTTTTGATAATTAATTTCAAACAATTTTGCGGGAGGAAGAAAGGAAAGAGGGAGAGAAATGGCATCTGTAGACATTCCCTGAGGCAAGAAGGAGACTTCAGGCTCAGCTACCAAGTCCAGTCCTGATTTAGTGCGATCACAGACTTCAAGTAGTCTACACGTTCCATTTCACCTCTGACATTCGCCTGCCTTTACGTATGTTTATGTATGTTTCGGCAAGAATTTCATCATGCCAATGAGGAAAAGACAAGGAAAACATCTCGCTAACATACAGACGAAGAAAAATCGCTCAAGTATTATTACAGAATATCATAATATATGCGTAGTTAGTGAAGAGAGAGGGGAGGGTTGCGAAGTAAGGGTTGCTTAGTAACGCCCCCGTCTTGCTTGACAGCACACGTAACACTGTGCCCAAGGCTACGATCTTTGAGCAAAGAGATCTTCATTTATGATAAATAACAAAGTTTTGGTTTTTTTTGTTTTTTAATACCCAAAATGGAATATGAAATTCATAATAATCATGATTTATTAAATTGTCTTTGTAAAAAAAGAGTACACCTTCGAGTTTCACCTCTGACATTCTCTTGCATTTACGTTTGTTTATCTTTGTTTCGGGCAAGAATTTCATCATGCCAAAGAGGAAAATACAAGGAAAACATCTCGCTAACATACAGAAGAAGAAAATTCGCTGTAATAAGCCGAGTTAGTGAAGGGGGAGAGAGAGAATTGCGTAGGAAGGAGTGCCCCATCTTGCCTCAAGCAGTGCCCCAGGCTGCGATATATGAGCAAAGGGATCATCATTTATGATTAAATTATGATAAATAAAATAGTTTTGGTTTATTAATACACAAAAAAGAAATATACATTCATAATAATCATTATTTATTAACATTGTCTTTATAGAAATAGGAAGGAAAACTTTGAACGCCCGTATCTCAAAACTATACTTATTGACCTTCAAAATCTATCTTCTCACTTAGTTTTAAAGCTATAACATTGGAATTTGGTATATAACTCAGAAAGACATTATAGAACAATCAAATAGAGCCTTTTTTCCAATTTTTTGTATCGTATTTTTTTTATAAATTTTTTTCTCCTGATTTATAGGGTTTATTTTTTTACCATATTGAAAAATTCATATCTAGCAAAAAAATGACTTTTAGAAAAAAAAACTTTCCATTCGATTGGAGGTCTACATCAGGTCTATATATGGTAGTAATCCCAGGTCTTAATATTAAATATCAAGGGAGAGATAGAATTTGAAAAATGGTTATTTTCGGGATAAATCGCCCTGGCATCACAAAACCGAAGGTCAGAGGCGAAAATCATATGCGGTTTGGAGATGTCCCAAGTCACCTTATTAAGTGGTATGAATATCAAAGTCCTGTCCTTAAAAAAGGGCATTAGCCGGCCGGCCCCCTTAATAAGCTCAGTGGTCTGGTAAAACTAAGGTATACTTAACTTGAGATCTGTTTGCAACTCACCTCAACAGAAAGTTGGAGGCCTACATGTTGGTAGTCCTGGATCCCCTGGGCCTAGCAGGGGACTCCCTTCAGCATCATTGGCACAATCTCGAAGTTTACGCCTTCCCTACATTTTGCTTGATCCATTAAGTCCTGAACAGGGTAATGAGCTCTCAAAATCTCAGGATGACCTTAGTGGCTCCCCTGTGGCCTCAAGCAGAGTGGTTCCCAGACCTCCTGTATCTACTTTCAGAAGTACCGAGAAATTCCCTCATGGTGCCACCTTCTTTGCAATCTCATGTGGAGAGGTTCCACCAATTGGTAGAGTCCCTGTCTCTTCATGGCTGAAGACTATCAAGTATCTCCTGCGAGCGAGAGGAATTTTCTAGTAAAAGTAAGCAGTGGGTTTACATGTCCGGCTGTCTTAGGAATTCTTTGTCAGTAGTCTATCAGGGCAACTGGGTAGTCTACTGTGATTGGTGTTGTCGGAGGAGTTTCTCTCCACTTGGAACCTCTGTTCAGCATATAGCAGACTTCTTCATCTTCCTCAGGGTTGAGAAAAGCCTCTCCGTTTTAGCTGTTAAAGGTTACAGGGCTGCATTAGGGAAAGTTTTACGCCTAAAACACATAGACATCACTTCATCCAGGATCTCTGTTGTTTAGGAGTGTTAAACAATCCTGTCCACCAAAAGAGCTCAAACCTCCAACTTGGGATCTGTCCCTTGTCTTCGGAAGTCTCTTGAGCTCCATTCAAGCCCTTACGTCAGTTGTCAGACAGAACTCCATGGCCTGAGTTGTTGATGTGAGTAACACACCTGGGGTTGGAGTTCTGTTGCTTTTGAATTAGTCCCAGACTTTGTGGCCAAAACTCAGAAACTCTTGGCGCATGATGACAGGTTTGCCTCATTCTCAATTTCCTCACTGAATGACGATGTGGACGGTGACCCGCAGGAACTATGGCGGTGTCCCGTCAGGGCTCTGGGCTGCCATCTGAAAAGGACTCATCACCTTAGACCGAGGTGTCAAAGATTTTGTGTTAGTACGGGCCATTTCAGGAAGGAAGTTTTCAAGAACACAATTTCCTTCTGGCTACGTGAGGTAATTACTCAGACTTATTCCTTGCTCCCTAGTTCTGTCACAAAGACTGTACACCCTAAGGTGCACGACATCAGAGGCTTAAGTTCCTCTCTGGCTTTTAAGAACATGTCTGTTCATAGAATTTTGAATGCTGGTTCTTGGCTAAGTCAAACCATGTTCACTTCCTTTTATCTGAAGGATATTGCCCACAGGTCCTTGGACATGTTTTCCCTGGGTCCTGTGGTGGCTGCCCAACAAGTTGTGTAACTCATCTAGCCCCTGACAGGGCAATTTATATCTTATCCAAGTTGTTTGTGTGGAAGACAGAATGAGTGCGTTAACAGTACTTTTTCTTTCTCTTTGTTCCTTTCTTCCTTCGGGCAGGTCGAAGAATAGACATATCATATGCTGGAACTGGTCTAATACAGGTGTCTGGTAGTCTTACTGGTGATAGTTATTTACTGTATAGTAGTTATTTACTGTGTTCCTATACAATAGGCAATATACTTCTTGGTAGCATATGCTCCTCCCTTTAGCAAGGGAGTGGGATTGGTGACAAATCATTGTGGCTTGAAAGGTTTGTTACTGGAATAGACAAAGTTCTCTTTATCTTCCACAAGTGCAGTAAATCTGGCCATACCACAGTTTACTGAACCCAGCAGATGAGTTTTTGGGTATTTGTCTACCTATTCTCTCACAGGCTATGACCCCCTCATTTAGAACTTGTCCTAAGAAGAATGGTCAGGTGGGCTGAACCCTCAGTCAGTTTAGGGTAACTTCTACCTCCCTCCAAGTAAGTCTCCCTATTTTATTTAAGACTGGAAAGTTTGTTCCAGTATGAACAAATGGCAAATAGTAAAAGTCTATCCTATTTTAAGACTGAAGGTTTGTTCCAGTATGAACAAATGGCAATTTTTTAATCAGTTTGCATTTTTATAGCTTACAAAACCTGAGGTCTTAATATTATACTGCCCTCCTCTGGCCATCCCTCTCGTGTACTGGGTTGGAAGAAAAACTTATGCGTCATGAGATCCCAAGCATTGGTCGGTGACCAGCTTCCACCTCATATACATATGGGTAACCCAGATGCCACAGATTCCTTGCTTTACAAATTTTGTTTTTAACTGGTTTCCAGCTGGCATTAGAAGATTATCCTATTGTTAAGACCTCAAGTTTGTATGCTGCAAATTTATTAACAATTTGTCATATTTTCCTTTTAGCTAGTAAAAAAGATATTCTTGTAGTATGAGAGAAATTGGAATGAAGACAGATTTGCATGACAGTTAGTATGGATTTTTATTAGATTTTTTAGGGTATAGAGAGAATATTTTTACATAGATGTGTCATGTGATAGGTCATAGGTTTTCTTTGGAGCTTGTCTTCATTATGTATTTAGATACTGATGTATCATTCATATATAGTATGAACATATGCAAATATATTGTACTATTTAGATTAGATGTGTTAGAAGCAAACCATGAGATATTTTTTTTTATAATTATGTACTACTACATATGTTGAGAAACTATTTTGTTCAAGATTTTATATTACTAATGTCTTGAGAAAGTAATATGAATATTTAATTTAAAATTTTAGAGTGAAGTACCCAATTTAGAATGCTACATTATTTTTTAGTACATATTACTGTGATATTTCTGTCATAAATGTTTTCGACCTCTTTACCATTTGTATCATTTTATAAATGTGGATTCTGTAAAACACGTTGGAATGCTGTAACTGTGGTTTTGTCTTGTATTACACTAAATATTTATAGTTTGTGTGGTATTACAGTTAAGTTTATCAGAATTTTTTTTATATTTAGTGTTCATTAAAAATAAAGATATACATAACAGTAATACTGATACTCTATCATGGTACATAAAAGTAATACTGATACTCCATTTTGGTAATGGTAACATCTTAAAAAATATGCTATGCTATATTTAGTGTCTTTATACCATATTCAGTGTTCGGTATGTGTGTTGAAGAGTACTGTGTCTTTTTAATATGAAAATTTTTGCTTCAAGGGAGGGTTTTGGTAATTTTTCTCCTTCTTTAACAGGTTGTTTGGCTGCCCAAGCCGACATGGGGTAACCACGTGCCGATTTTCAAGCACGTCAACATGGATGTACAGCAGTACCGATACTATGATCCTAAAACTTGTGGCTTTGACTTTGCTGGTGCATTAGAAGATATTTCAGTATGTATTATACCCAGTTTTAATCTTTTCCTCACAAAGTAAGATTTATATGGAGTTGTAAGATTCTTGATTTTTGCCTTATTGACCATTCATAACTGAAGATAATTCAAGATTGTCCTGTAATGCATATGGATTGTTTCAAAGATAAAAGATAAAGTGAGTTTTATAATATATTGAGTCATTGTTATGCATGAGAAGATATAATCATTGATACAACTTTCATTAACCATGGGAAGATTGACTAAATAAATTTTCATTACTTCTATTAAAATGCTAAAATGACCTTGTGTTGTAGTGTACCCTGTAACTTCATACAAATGGGGATGGAGTTTCAAGTAAATCTGTACTTTTGGATAATATTAAGAGGTCTTCAAAAATCTAATTATGGCTTATGTGCCTGAAAAAAAAATGGTGTTAGTTGTAGTAACAGAGTAAATAAATTTGTTACAGTTGTAGTAATAGAATAAATAAAATACTTTGGGTTTTTTTTTATTCCAGAGCAGTCAGTAACACTCACTCATTCACTTAGGGATGTGGAATCATGGTAAATAACAATCATGTATATGTGGTACTTGCTACTGTGAATCAGCTGTTTTACCCTGAGGTTTTTCTGTGCGAGTTTTGAGATTAATATACTAATGGGGTAAAAAAATATTTTTTATAAAAGCATAGATGCTGAACCTAAAAATATTCTAAGACATTTATAGCCCTATTTCAGATTTATGATTTATCCTCATTTAGTACATCTTATTTGTCAACTGAATTTTTTTTTTTTTTTTTTTTTTTTTTTGATAATTAAATGACTGTGCAGGACATTGGACAATTATTTTGGAGCTTATCTTTTTGTTCTTATTTGTTATGAATAATCCTGTGATGGTATGGTATAGTCTGCCATAAATGAGTTGAAAAGTATGAAGAAATAACATCCTCTGGGTACCTAATTTTTCTGTAATAAGTTATTTATCAATAATACAAGATTTCCTTCTGTATTAAATAGTTTCCTCCCTCTGCACCAGGGACTGTTAGTGAACCCTGAGATTTTACCTTTCCAGTAGATATTTGGTGTAATTCGGTAATGTTCAGAGAAATTGCAGTATATGTTTGAAAAGTAAATAAACTTACAATTTGTTGAATACTCCAGTGTTACAATTCTCTTGCAGAAAATTCCTGAGGGAAGCTTGATTATGCTTCATGCTTGTGCTCATAACCCAACTGGTGTTGACCCCAAGCCAGAGCAGTGGGATGAGATGAGTCAGCTTATCAAGAGGAAGAACCTTTTCCCGTTCTTTGACATGGCATATCAGGTAAGATACATTTAAATTGTAACCCTGTGACTTACTGAACTAGTTTTTTTAACTGCATGATAGTATGTCATTAGAATTTTCTGTTAAGATGCCATAAAAGCTCTCTATTAATATTTTGTTCTTTTTGAGCGGTGGAATGGGAGAGGGAAAAATAGGTATGTTTAATGAAAAGCTTTAGAAGGATTGCTGTTGCCATTGCGGGTATTTTTTCCAAAGGAAACAACTTGGTTCATATGCAGCACATTATTGAGTGCTCACTGCACATGTAGGATGAGAAAACATCCTATATAATGTTTTTAGTAAAAGGTTTTTGAATATAAAATAAGGGGTTCATAAAAATGCTTGTGATTACAAAAAGAATTCATTTAGTTAATTCTTTAAATTGACAGCCAAACATTCTTGAAGTTCAGGAGGGCTGTGCCTAGTTAGCCTATGCTTGAGTGGTATGGATTACTAGGATAGTTTTGAAGATCTTTACACTAGTATGTACAGGCAGTCCCCGGGTTACGATAGGTTCAGCTTACGACGTTCCAAGGTTAAGGCGCTTTTTAATTATATTCACCAGAAATGATTTCCAGGGTTACGACGCCTACAACACTCATCTAGGAGAAGAAATATCACACCAAAAATGCAAAATAATCAATATTTCAAATTTTTTTTTTATGAAAAATGCAATAAGAATGCAGTTTACGTAGTTTTCAATGTACCCAAAGCATTAAAAGTAAGGTTTTATTAGTATTTTTGAAAATGTTCCGGCTTACAACGATCTTTGGGTTACAACACGTCTCGAGAACGGAACCCCCGTCGTAACCTTGGGACAGCCTGTACATTGTATGAAATACGTATAAAAAATTGTTGCAAAACACTGGAGAAATTTTATATGGTACTCTCTGACACTGCCCTAGGATAGCATACATTTCAGTTAATAAAATGATTGACTTAGTCTTTGGAACCTGAGCATATTGATAAGTGAGGAGTAGATTCACACTTAATTTTCAATATGTCATTGGAACTTGTGTCTTTTCAATATGTCATTGGAACTTGTGTCTTGTTTTCAATTGCCTTATGTTACATGCATCTTTTGTTTCTAGAATCTCATAATGTCATCATGCTGACAGTGTGTGTTTATTTAGGAGACTCAAAAATTTAAATGAAAACAAACAAGTGATTAGACTTCAGGTGTTTGGTATTTGTTCAATTAGTGTTGACTTGGTGTTCATTTGGTGATTGAAACCTTCAGATTTGCCCCAATTAGTTTTAACTACTTATAACAACTTAGAATTCTTGGTCACCAAGCACAACAAATATTTACTTATTAGATTTTGAGGGGTTAAACATTTTCATACCCTTTAAAAGCCATTTTTAATTTCAGGGCTTTGCTTCCGGAGAAGTGGCAAGAGATGCATATGCAGTTAGAAAATTCCTGGCAGATGGACACAAGATATGTCTTTCACAATCATTTTCTAAAAACATGGGATTGTATGGTGTGTTCTAACTTAAATTATGCTTTAATAACTTGATATCCCTTAAGGGTAACACCAGTGTCTTGCATGGCCCAATGTAGTTTCTCAAAACTAGATTACCTAGGGCATAGTCCCACATATTCTCTAGATTTTTCTCTTCGCATTGTCATTATTTTGCTGTTTGTCGACAAACCCTCACATGGCCTTATCTTTCTTATTCATTAGGGAAGAGGTAATCATAGCTAATTATGGATAATCTTTGAAAATGGAACAGAAATTTAGTTATCAGTCTTTCAATAAACTAGTATACTAAATGTACTCCAGAAAGTCTCCTAGAACATAGGTATGATATCTATCTGTACTGAATATGTCACTTATTAAATTTTGAGTGAATAGGGTTTATCAAGTATTGAATTCTATCTGATCTTTTCTTCATTCAACAGGTGAAAGAGCTGGTGTTTTCTCTATCATCTGTAATGACAAAGATGAAGCTGCTCGTGTTATGTCCCAGGTGAAGATCATTATTCGTCCAATGTATTCTAACCCCCCTCTTCACGGATCCCGTATTGTTGCAACTATTCTTAGTAATCCTGAATTACAGTAAGTAATCACTTTGTTTTTATACAGTTTTGCTCCAGTGACTTATAATTTTTTATTTTTTGTGGTGGTTGTCTTGTGTTAGTATAATTGTAAATCAGTTCTTTTGTTCTTTTGAAAATTAAGTGTCTTATACAGCAGTAAACTGATTTTTATTGCATTGGTAAATCATTGATTTCTGCATTGTATTAGGAATTATATATTTAAGAACAAAAATTCAAATGGAGGCTAACATTCTGAAAACTTTTAATTCCAGTGCTATTTGGTTGGAAGACGTAAAGGGAATGGCAGATCGTATTATTTCCATGAGACAGAAACTCAAGGACAATCTAGCAAAGGAAGGATCCATCAGGAACTGGAGCCACATCACAGAACAAATTGGCATGTTCTGTTTCACTGGAATGACACCTGACCAGGTAAGGTGTTTTAAATATTGGTAGCTAAATAAAGTTGTTGCCATATGTTCTATACAATTTTATTTTGAATACTTTTGGGGAAAGTTTCAAACAATTTCCATTTACTTTGATATGAAATGAGTTTTCTTTATCCTCTTTTGTACTTAATGACTGAATTCCCATTTGATGTAGGTCTATTTGATTTGTGGACCTTTCTAATAGTTTTCATCATCCTGTTATTTTCATTTTTAATAGTTTATTGAACTGGCTAAATGGTATTTACCTTTCTCATTCACATTTACAAACCATCTGTCTTTAGGATCTCACTACACCATTCATCAGCTTTCACCTTCACAGTATGATCTTCCCACTAAACTGTAATCCTGAATCTTATCATATAGATTTACACTTCTTCAACTGCTGACTCAAGTACACCTTATACACACAAATAATATTGTGCAAGATTCTCATGGTCCTCCACATTAAAGCTCCGTTTCTTGAGTTGTTACTGTCCTGTCTGTACCTGCTGCACAGTTTAGTATGACTAGACAGCAAGGTAACAAATTATATACCTCTTCTTAGACCTTACCATCCACTGGAACAGATGCTGTGCCTCCCTCTCTTATTCATTTGGACTACATCTTAAGTATATTGGACAATGATGATGTATAGATGGGACATTGAAATATTAATATTTATTAATAATAATTGTCAATAATAATATAATAGTAATAATAATATATTTTTAATAAGTTCACCGAGTCATATTTGTAGACTTTCATACGGCTCGCCAAAAGATTTGTTATAAAATGACAGGTGAAAATTGGAGCAAGATCAAGTTAAAGAACTTGGACATCTACATAAGAAGAGATAACTATGGGGAAGAGAAAAAAAAAAATAGTAGTGCCCGTAGAGCTAAAGGGTAGTACACTAAAACAACCCTCAAGTTACATCAACAGTGATTGGCATATTGTAACTTCCCTTAGTGGTAGTGTTAATATGCACTTTAGAGTAAATGAAAAAAAATGAAAGTAGAAAAATAGTAGTGATGACTATAAACAATGAAGAAATACAATTATATTGTGCTAAAACCAGCAACTGCATCATATATGTTAATTTGTTAGCTATTTATCTAATTTTACATATATGAGTTAAATTTGTTAAAACTCCTTTTGATAATAATGTGTTCTGTTCAAATAGATGTATTTTTGAAATTGTGGGTGTAGACCAAATTCATCTGATGGAAGATAAAAAAAAATTACTTGGAAAGAAAATTAATCTTTCTTGGTTACCTTTAAGATATATTTATAACAGCATGAACAATAAATAATACGTAATCTGTTCACAGGTGAACAAAATATAAGCAAGTAACTTTCTAGGTGTAAGAAGATGGGTCCCAATATTGTATGGGGTACTTGGTAATTAGATTCATATGCTGTCTTTACCAGGATGTTGGCAAATCGATGTTTTTTGATGATTTTAATTGCACAGAATTGTAGTTTGTTAACAGTATGTAAAATCAATTTTGCTTTTTTCAACAAATAACTTCAGTGCAGTGTATTTTATATGATTAATAAGATTACATACTATACATATGTAAGGGTCACATTTAAAAATATATATTCCATATATAAATAAGCTAATGACCCAAGGGGTCGCTGTTGAGATAGCAAGGAGTGTGATAAAGATTGATAAACAGAATGCAAGCTAGGCCTTGGTGTGTTGAATCAGCGAAGCCCTGGTTTGCATTTGCCTGTGATAATCAAATCCATTGTTGTGTCAAACAGGTCACAGTGCTTTCGGCCTGAGAACCTATTGACCTATAACCCACAGACGTCTACGTACTTCCTCTCACATATTCGTCTGTCTGTAGTTAGTATGGAGCTAAGCTTTGCTCTCCTATAATTTTGTAAATGCATTGTAACTCTGAACTCTATTTCCCCTCCTAGAATCAGGATGGGAAGTATACTTCCCATCCTCGTCGGAGATTGCGATGATAATTTCTAAGTCAGTATCTTCTTTGGGTATAAAGGCGGAGATGTTTCACTCGTGATGATAACTGTAACAATATATTTGCGAAACTACATCTCTTGAGTAGAAGCAAGAAGGTGGTTAAGAGAACCTGATTCTAGGAGGGGAAATAGAGTTCCGGGTTACAATGCATTTACAAAATTATAGGAGAGCAAAGCTTAGCTCAGCATACTAACATACAGACAGACGAATATGTGAGAGGAAGTCACGTAGTCGTCTGTAGGTGAAAGTACTGTGACCTGTTTGACACAACAATGGATTTGATTATCACAGGCAAATGCAAACCAGGGCGTCGCTGATTCAACATGCCAAGGCCTAGCTTGCATTCTGTTTATCAATCTTTATCACACTCCTTGCTATCTCAACAGTGACCCCTTGGGTCATTTGCTTATTTATATATGGAATATATATTTTTAAATGTAACCCTTACACATACAGTATACTGCATATGCATAAGGAACTATTTGATTGATACAGAAACAATTAAACTACTGTGGGTGTCAGAACCTATTCCCAGTGTAAATGAGAAAACTGCCTGTAACAAAACTAACATTGAAGTAGCAGGAGGAAAACCAGTAGGGAATACCAAATTGAATTATTGTAGAACAGATGGGAATAAAGATAGTGCACAAGATACACAAAGAAGAGAACTCAACTCACAGTAACTATAAATGGAAAAGCTGTCAAATACAGACCATTGAGTTGTCATTCAATTTTTATGTCGACTCCCAGGTGTAGGTCTTCATCAATTCCATCTTTTCACATGGTTTAATGGTCTGTTCCCTGCTATTTCTATAACTTTTTGACCAATTTTACCACATTCTCATCACATTCCTGACCATCTCGGTATCTTTTGAGTCTACCAATTGATTTCTCGTTCATAGTGGAATAGTCCCACTGTACTCTGGCTATGAACTTTCTATGATCACACTTCTTCAAAATTCCTTCCTTTTCTCTATCCACATTTCGGCTAATCAGAATACATGCTGTACTGTAGTACTGGGTTTTTGTATCAATCATAAATCTTTGCTTCTTCTAATGGCTCAACTCCTGCTTCCCAGTCAGGTGTCCCCCCAAGGGAACTGAAATGCTGCACTTTCAAGATCTGTTCATCTATCACAATATATTTCTCTACTTCCCATTTTGCTCATGTAATACATTTCAGATATTGTAACTCTTCCATTCCATGTATATTTTGAAATCTTAAGCATTTGTTTTAACCCCATCTGTTACATTTGGTTCACTCCCACACCATTTTGACTATGGCCACCTCCAGGAAGCACAGGAGTTTCTGTAATCAGGTTACATGACAAGGGCTGGAAACTCTAAGAGCAATTTTTTATGAGTTCTGTGCATCTGGGGAGAAGCTATCTTGAAGGTCAATCCAGCTACTAAAGTGAGACCTCTCCTTGGTTATCTGTAGTTTCACCAGCTGTTTTGAAAGTTGCTCAATCTGTATTTGCACTGATAAAATATTGTCAGTCTTCTTTCCCACCGTTATCCCTACACTAAGGGGTTGGTTGGCTGATTTGCCTTTCCTTACATCAGGCATGGTTTATTATTTTGGCAAAGGGGTTTTTACGACAGCATGCCCTTGCTGTCATCAACCACAGTTATCGCGGTGGGCCTCGCCTTTGACTAAAAAGTCTACCTGCTAGGCGGCAGTTTCCAGTTATTGGCAGTGGGCCTGGCCGTTTACTAAAAAAAAGTAAGACTGCAAGGCAGCAGCTGCCCTTTTAGACGCCTTTTATGACATGCAGGACCTATGGTGGTAGTATTCTTACACTCCAGGGTTTACTTATAAAGTATTGTCAGTCTTGCACATGAATGAGGGCTACATGCCCTACCAGAAAATTTGCTCAAAGTACTGGAAGTTGGTCTCCTGTGGATTTTTCTCTGACGCTTGTTCTGGTTGCCAAACTCAGCCTGCCAGTAGTCTAGACTGTACTGATCTTTTTCCGTGCCCACCTTCAATCTTGTTCCTGCAGTGTTGCATATAGTCTGGGCAAAACAGTGAAGATGAGGGTTAATGGTATGCATGAGAGAACAGCAGCTTCAGTTATTCTGCTCATGTCAAAAATGTGTGTCTGGGGACATTTGGACCATGAATAAGGGCTCTTGTATGATTGATGGATGGATATTCTGCAGTGAAAACAGAGTATGAGGTTAATTGATTTTGTTAATTAAAAGATGATGGTAGAAAATCCTACCATGTAAGGAAAGTGGAACCATTAGTATAACTGCTGTAGTAACTTTCTCACTCTTAAACATAAATGACTATAAAGTGTAATTGTATTCACATTTACATTTCAACTGTAATCCAAGGAGAGAAGAGGATTTAGAAGG